>NW_012130113.1:766497-780257 GCF_000143395.1 Atta cephalotes | reverse complement strand
AATTATATATTATATATTATATACATAATAATTAATTATATATTATATATTATATATCTCATATCTATTATATTCTTGATAAGCCTATTGAATACAGACTTTTAATACAATAAAGTTTTAATACTTAAAAAAAAAACGGAAATGAATTTATTTAATTTCTTCATAAAATAAAAGAAATTCAAGACGATTATAAAATATTCTTTAATCATTTTTGTATACAAATATATTATAATAAGTTATGGAAAATTAAATTAGATAATATAATCAATTAATATAATCAATTAATATGATAATATAATATCAATAGATAATATAATATCAATTAATTTATTAAATAATTAATTTAATATTTTTTTCATACAGCATAGCTATTCATCCAAACAAATTGGTTGTCGCAACAGGACAGGTGTGCGGAACGGATCGACGAGATGCTATGGTAAAATTACAAAAATATAAAAATATATAAAATAAAAAAAATAAAACGTCATTCTAACTATACAGTCAAATGTAACAAATAAATTACAAAATACTATCTTGGATTTTAGCCGCACATTAGAATATGGAACTCCGTGAGCTTGACGACTCTCAGCGTAATCGGAAATGGTGAATTTGATGGATCGATTTGCTGCTTGTCATTCTCCAAGGCCGACGGCGGAAATTATTTATGCGCCATCGATGAGACTTCTGATCACAATATATCGATTTGGGATTGGCAAAAGAGCGATCGTGGCACCAAAGTAACCGAAACGAAGGTATGCGGCGATAATCTGACAAATGCGTATATAATAATACAAATTAAAATGTATTGCAACATATATCTATAATGTTGTAAATGATTCGCGTATAAGCCGGCCGGAAGCAGGCTATTTAACGGCCGATGACTGCCGATTGCAGTGCTCTGTCGACACGGTGGTTTGCGCCGAGTGGCATCCGCTGGAACGTAACCAGATCGTCTCTTGCGGAAAAGGACATGTGTCTTTTTGGTCCCTGGACAACGGCGGTATGCTGTATAAACGTATGGGCATCTTCGAGAGCAGGGATAAACCCAGATATGTTACCTGTGTCGCTTTCAATCAAAACGGCGATGTCCTCACTGGCGACAGCAATGGCAACATCATCGTTTGGGCTCGAGGTAGTCTCTTTAACAATAATTATGATACCTTGTAATAATATTTGTTAAATTTTTATAAGAAAAAAATTATCTCTGCCTCACGCCATTAGTTAAAAAATTGATTATAATGATTAAATTAATTCACTTTTGAAATAAAAAAAAGTATTATTTGTCTCTTTTTATTTTCAGGTACTAACACAATCTCAAGATTAGTGAGGAATCTCCATGAAGGATCGATTTTTTCTATATGTGTTCTAAAAAATGGCAACATTATCACGGGAGGCGGGAAAGACGGCAAGATTTTGTATTTTGATGCCTCTTTGAATTTGACGGGAGAAGAAGCCCAGGTAAGTCAAGGAAACTTAAATTTATAAATTAATGCAAAATTTATTTACATAGTTTTTTCAATTTTATAATATATTTTTCGATACTAAAAGAAATTTCGATACTAAATGAAATTTGTTCGATAGATCGAAGATCATTTCGGCGGAATTCGAACGCTCTCAGAAGGAAGGGGAACTCAATTATTAATTGGCACAACAAGAAACTGCATTCTTGTCGGCGAGAATGATATGGGTTTTAATCCTGCAATGCTGGGTCACGCTGAAGAAGTTTGGGGACTTGCGGCCCATCCGACTTTACCTCAGTTTGCCACCGCGGGACATGACAGATTGTTGCAGATGTGGGACAGTTTGAGTCATACCGTCGTGTGGAGTAAAGACATTGGGGTATATATAGTATTTATTTATCTATTTATCTAGTAGCACACTGCTTTTGTTATCTTGCTAAAAAAGCAAATACATTTTAGAAATTAAAGAAATAAAATAAATTTAAGAAATATAAAGATTCTAACATATAAATTTTAATTAATTAAGTAAATTGTAGAAATTAAGAAGGTAATTAAGAACAATGTGTTTCTGATTTTTATTACCTTTAAGAAAAATGGCAACATGTACGGAAGCAATATTTAATTTACATTATTGATTTCCATTTCTAGATATTAAAGAAATATTTAAAGATAGCATTAATTGATAAAATAAAACACGATTTAATCAATTAAAATAAGTAATATCTTTTCTATTTATAAAATAAAATATAAAATAAAAAATAACACAAATTTATCAACTTTTATGTATTGTTTAGGAGCAAGCACAAAGTATCACCTTTTCACCGGATGGTAATATCATAGTCGTCGGCTGTGTGTCCGGGAAATGGTTGGCAATTGATAGCGAGACGCGAGAATTGTACACACACCATAGCGATGGTTCCGAACCTATTCAAGTATGTTTACGTAATGATAACTTATGTAATTATAGCTTTAAAATGAAATTCAAAATCAAATTTTATAAAACTAATTCAGTTGTATGATTCGATCATATTTGGTAAAATAATTAAATCTATGTAACGTAAAACAATATAGAAATTTACATTGAAAAATTGTTTTTGCATTTTATTTCATATTTTATTATATCGTGCTCATGATTTTTAGGTCGTTCAATTTTCGCCCGATGGTTCTTTGCTTGCTCTCGGCTCCAGAGATAATTATATTTATATTTACCAAGTGAACGAGGACGCGACCAAGTATAGTCGAGTTGGACGATGCATGGTAAGTTGTTATATATATTATTTTATTACAACATTATTAAAATTATATCTTTTGGTGTGTGTGTGTGTGTGTGTGTGTGTGTGTGTGCGCGCGCGCGCGCGCGCGCGCGCGTGCGTGTATTGTGTATGTCTGAATAGAATTATATTTTTATAAACTTAACGCTACATATATTTTATTAAATATATTTTTCACATTTATGATATCATGTCACAAACTTTGTTATTATGTTATAAATTATTATATTTAATTAAAATTCTTTTATATAATATAATTTTATTAAAAAATTGTATTTTATTGTAAAATACTTGATGTTACTTCTTTATATGTTACTTTATATGTTAAATAGCAAACAAATTTAAGTGTGTATAATTTTTATTTCTATAATGTACATATGTATATATAATTAATCACGAATAGCATCATTAATAATTCAATGATTTAAAGTCTATATTCACATTTTTATTGATAAATGCGCGCATTTATAATTTACATTACACATACTATAGTATTTTAGAAATAAATGTGCACATCTATAGCAAAATAAAATATTAATACGGATCTAAATCTTGTGATAAAAATAATTGCTTTACCAACTATAAAAAAAATGTGATATTTATCATTTATTAAGTTCGCTTTCAACTTTTTAAAAAAATCTAAGTCATTTTCTTTTATATTATATTGTGTATAATATTATATAATTATTAAAAAGCAATTATTTAGATAATTTGTTTGAAATAACTAAGAAGTGTAAATAATTGTAAATAATTGAAAAAATTATTTGTAAATACGTAATTTAAATAGTTTCATCAAATAATACAAGTATAACAAAATATGTTTTATTAGCAATACTTCTAAACATTTTTAAACTTAACTATACTCAATATAATTCTTTTCCATTTCTAGCCAAAGCGGATTCGAAGGCACGGAGTAAGACTTGTGTTTAGGACACTCGGAAACGTAAAAGGAACGTCGTGTTGCGCACGAGAAAAAGAGAGAATTATTTAAAATATTTAATTTTTCATACGCAATTAAAATTAATTATAAATTTCCAATTAAAAACGCAACGCGACGTACCTCGCTTTATTCTCATCATAGAATATCATTATAATACATAGCTAAATTTCTATTTAACTTCTTAGCACCCGCACGCACAATTAAACATTGCTTGCAAAGTACTGTAATTACAATGTGATAGATGATAGAATTGTCTTGTTAATTTGTATTACACACTGATTTAATATGATACACTCATTAAATTTAATATTTTATAGCTAACGAGAACGCAAGATCTGCAACAGCTTATTGTTAATAACATTTATTGATAATAAATGTATGTATTATGTGAACATATGGACTTTTCTTTATTTCAGGGACATTCCAGTTTTATAACTCATTTGGATTGGTCTGTAGACGGTCAATATTTGCGCAGCAACAGTGGAGATTACGAGTTGCTTTATTGTGAGTAAAATTATCCTTAATAATCGACTTAAGAATAAAATAAGATATAACTTGCAATAAATCGAAACAAAGAAGAAGAAAAAGGAAAAATAGCAAATTGTTATTGGAAAGGATCAAGAAAGGATGTCCGTGACATGTTAAACATTGTCATTAGTATATTGCTATTGAATACTAAAGCAAACGGAAAATACGGTCTTAAAAGACTGTAAAAATATGACGTAAACCTTGAAGTTGTATCTTCTTTATTCTTTCAATTCTTTGTATTCCTTTCACTCTCAAGAACCAGCTAAATATTAATACACGTTTGACAATATTTTCTAAGGATCTCTAAGATCATTGTTTTGTTTCTAAAAATTTATCGAGCCTAGAATGTATAATTTATGACGACATTCATTTTCTCGGGGATATAAGAATTTAGTAGTTTCTTTAATGAGTTGTTTATTTTCTCGGAATTTTTACTTGGATTTCTGCAAATTTTAATTGCGAACTAGCAAATTTTTTTCGTTAGGAAGATTTTATCTTTCTATGCTAATTTGTTATGTTATTAAAGGATTACGTCTCACAAAGAGAAATTAAAAGTTTTTAATCTTTATATTTGTACTCTGTCCCCTGTGAATTCTCGCCATTCTGGAAAATTTAAATTTTCGAAGAGAATTCAACATTTTTAATATTTTTTATGTTTCCTCCCTATGTTATAGATCTTGGAAAGGACTTATTTTTCCCATGTTTCCTTTAGCTTTAAAAAACAAATTGCTTTTTTAGATTACTAAAATCTCATCAGCAAAGTAATTACTTGATTTATTTTTTGCTCGTTTTTCTCGCGTCTTAAAAGCTTCAAATTGCAAAAGAAAATAAATAAATAAAAGAAAAAAATCGTGAAGCTTATAAGATACAACAACATATTATATAAAATATAATATTATATATAATATCATGTAAGATACATATGATACTTTCTCTAATTTTCAGGGAATCCTGGTGTGTGCCGCCAAATTCCACAATCTTCGATGTTGAGGAATGTTGATTGGGCAACTCATACCTGCGTGATATCTTTCGAGACAATAGGCATTTGGCCGGAGGGCGCCGATGGAACTGACGTGAATAATTGCACGCGAAGTGGTGATGGCAAGCTTTTAGCTACCGGTGATGATTTTGGAAAAGTTAAATTGTTTTCTCATCCGGCATGCCAACCGAAGGTAATTTAAACTATTTAAAATTTTTTTATATTATTTTATATTATTTTATATTGTACCGAACTTTTAAATTTTTTGAAAATTGTCAGCGGATGTTGCATATTAAGAAGTATATTAAAATCTTGCACAATTTTTTTCAGTCACTATATCATTCCTATGGCGGCCATTCGAGTCACGTAACAAACGTCTCATTCTTACAAGATGATTCTCGATTGGTATCGACTGGTGGCGCCGATACCAGTGTTCTTCAGTGGATAGTAAATTAAATGAGTCATTTTCAAGCGTGTGATTTTTAAAAGTGCACTTCAAGTTTGAATTAAGAAGATAAAAGAGTGTCAGCATCACGTCGTTTAAAAAATAAAGATATTGCACGATTTACTTAATTACGACTAAGCATTATGGCTTCTACTGAAAGAATTGATGACGGAATCATTCTAGCATCTCAGTTCCCGATATCAAAACATGATTTATCGTAAGATGTATTTACTCATGATGAACATTATGAATGTTCTTAAGCGGATTCCACTGTTTAAGAGTGGAAAATCAAACTGACACCTCGATTTCTCAACAATACGTTTATCATCAGGCGCAAGAATATATATTCATAGACTCGAATATATATACTCTGGTATGTAAAGCAATTCAATGCACCGTGTGTGCGAACGTGTTTCCTTCTCGTATCAGTATATGTGATGGTCCACCGATGTAATCTTTTCTTATCATTGTGTCCAATATGCACAATATTAATGGAGAAGCGCTTGACAAGCGATCTATATGAACAAGTGATTGACATAATTACTCTGAGAATAACTTTCGACAATATATTTCTTGTTAACTACATTTACTATTTATGTTAACATTATTAATCCAAGAAATGAATATTTTATACGGCGCCTTTCTGTAATACATCTGTTTATTTATTTTCTAATTTTTGCAAATGTAATTCCAGTATTTTTGTAAGTCTTTTTTTTTAGATGAATAAACGATTAATAGCAATCGCGAAAATCATCAGTTAAATTGAAAATAATTTAATTTAATTTTTTTTTAGTTGATTCAAATATACACAAAAAGCTCTACGAGTGTTGTTTATATATTCCCGAATAATATGAATGTATTTTTTGTAAAAATGTGAAAATATTGTAATGCATATTGCGCGTACACAGTATTGTGTTAATTAACAAACATAGATTTTACAAAAAAAGATTGTTATATAATCAAACAAATGGAGAGCAAAATAATTACTTTCTGATATATTATATTTTATAATATATGTACCCAGATAGCACAGAATATTTATGATAAATACTTATTAATATTTATTTTTTGAAATATTACATAGATATTTCATACATATTTTATATAAAGTTCTATTCAAAATATTATTAAAATATAGATTAAATATTTTATCTAATTTTTGATAAATATAAATAAATATTTCTTAAATATATATTTCATAAATAAGTATTTTTTATTTGAATTATAATACCTCATTAAGTATTTACATTTGCTATAACATTTACAATAAATATTTCATAATATTTATAATAAATGTTTATAATCTGTGCAATCTAAGACCACACAAATATTTATAAAATATTTAAAATAAATCTTACAAATTTTATAAATATTTTGTAAACAATTTTATAAATATTGTGTGCTATTTAGGTGTAAATATTACACTACATAGTTGAATTTTGTTCAAATAAAATTAAATATTTGATATAATCTTTTCAAGATATAGAGAGCTTCTATTTTATTTCATTTATTAAGCAAGCATAATATATTTTATATATTATGCTATTTCAAGGAGGAATTAAATTACATTTATTTATTTAAAAAATTTGGACATATTGATACATAAATGAACAATATGTTTATACGCATAGATACGTTTTGAATATGATAACACAATATCGCGAGAGATCTAAGGACGAATCTCGAGCGGAGAAGTTTCGCACATTTTTGCGAAGAAAAAACGAAATCGAAAACTCGTCGTGGACGAAAAAAATCAAGATTTTTCACGGTCAGAAAAATGATCATGAAAATGGAAAAAGTTAAAAGGAAAAGCCTCTAAGCTCGTGAAGAGCCCGCGACACGGAGCCGGATTGGGTGAAAAAAAGCGAACTCACAGTGCCGTAATATGCCGTCCAATAGAAAAGTACGTAGCATAATTCGCAATTTGACGAGTGCTTTCGACACGACGGATTTTGTCACGACGAAGAAACAAGTAAGAGAGAAACGGACGATGAAAGAAATACTTTTCGTCTATGGTGAAATATATACGCCTATGGTGAATGTATATATGAGAGAACTGGGATCACATAAGCGTCTCTTCGACGCGTTTCATATACATATATGCCTTCTCCTTTACCTCTCTTTTGGCATGAAGTATTTTACCAAAGTTTAACAGAACAAGGATAATCACTTTATTTTCACTCATCGTCAAAACGTGTAAGATATATCTATATATTTTATTTATGTCACGGTAACGTGTATGCGTATATATCATATGTATGTACTTTCTATAGATAATAAATCATCTTTAAAATAATATCACACGCATATGAATTCATTGTATAGCTATAGTATTTTTTAATGTACAATAGCGATAAGAACTAGTAAAAAAATGTCCAAAAAATGTTGAATTCAGCTAGGAAATTATTTGTAATATTAAAAAATTTAACGATAAACTCGAAAAAAAATTGCAACAAATTGGCATTAACTGCATTAGTATCAAGTTTACATTGTAAAGGTTGCAGACACATGACGACAGACTGATAGCAGAAGTCAAAAAGATCTACTATTTTGTAATCATCAATGATTATCATTTTACATTATTTTTGCTCATATTTAAATGGTGGAAATAATTTCGTGATCTTATTACATTGTTTTGCAAAATTTTCATAAGAAAATTGTTTTCTGTTATTTTTTTTAATAATTAGGTACTCTTTCTCTTCATCATTTTTGTTCATCACAAGAAGAAACAAAAGTCATTAAAATTACAGAGATCAAATTTTAGTTTTACCAATACAGACAGTTCAATGTCGAATGATATGAAGAATTGCACATAGCGGAAACGATAGTAAAAATCTTGTGCCATTAAACAAAAGTACTATAAAGACAATTTTATCATTTCATCAATATTCCTATCAATATTATTAAATGCTTCCTCAATTTCCCATTATGTAATTCTAATCATCTAAAAATAAACTAATAATTTATAATTATAATATTAAATAATAATTAATCACATATAATATATTAAATATATAGATTTTTGTTTATATTTCTATGGAATTACATCATATGGATTTTTATTTTTATACATATATATAGAATTATATTTTTTATTTTTATTTTTTATTTTATTAAAAATATAAAACAAAAACTGGCATCTAATTGTTGCTTTTTTTCCGTAACGCTAATCAATCATTTCAATTCATATCATATTTCATATCATAAACAGCTGTCACCATATGTTTTGACCATTCATATATTGAACAGTTTTCATTGGTAAAAATTAATAGCTCATTAATTTTAATTTAAAAATTAAGATTCATTAATTAAATTTTAAATTAAACTTGAAAAAATTTTTTTAATTTACATATTTCAAAAGTAAATCTTAAAAACATCAACTTTGTAAATATAAAATCTATAGATTAAAATATTACTAAACTTTCAGAATTAAATAAATCGAAATGATTTGATTACAAATTTTATAGAAATAATAATAATCAGCCTTTAAATAAAAATATTGTTCCATTAATAAAATTTTTAATTAAGTCAAAACAAAATATTTAAAACACCTTCAGAAATTTCAATTTTTATATTATTATCGACATTGCGTTTAAATCATTAAAATTATTAGTTTGTTCATGAGCGAGTAATTTAATTTTATCTCTTTACCGACGTAGAAAAATTCTTTATAGACATTCAAATGACTATTTTTATGACAACACATTTAGAAAGACGGCGCCAAACTCGATTTAAATTGAAAGCGGTGAAAGTGCAGACGTTTAATACTAATTAAACTTCAAGGTCGTAAGCAGGAAAGAAATGTCAAGGTTGCGTGGGAATGAAAGCGTATCCTAATTCACGAAGAGAATTTTCCAAATCGATTGCGTCACATTTGAAAAGCCGTCTCAATCGAGCTCTTTTCGCATCGAGCACCTCTTTTCGACTGGGTTTACTTCCTGAAGATGTGACATCCTTCTGTGAACAATGTTGAATTTTTGAGACGCATACAGTATCAATAACCACTTTCGCTTCGCTCGCTTTCTTTGGCCTACAATCGAAGATTGATAATCCTATTAAAGTTAATCTTATTATTAGTTTTTGTAGATATTTAAAATAAATAAGTCAGTCATATAATTCATAGAAGAATAATGGGAACATTAAATATATAATTTAAACAAAAATGTAAATTAAATATATAATTTAAACAAAAATGTAAATTAAATTTAAAATTTAAAATTTTAATTAATTAATAAAATTTAAATTTAAAATTTTGTCTGCAAACTGAGAAAAGAAATTGTGAAAAAAAGTGCAATTATGATTCTCGTATTTAAATGGATGTCAAGTTAGCAAATATTAATTCGCCAAATTAATTTTTTCAGTTCAGTTATGTATCATTTGTTCTCCACATTTCATAAATATTCGAATAAGCGGAGCTAAATATAAATATGATAAAAATACTAAATATCTTTATTTACAATCGCTGTAAAAATTATGTGTCGCCAGGAAAACGAGATAACCTCGGGCCAGCACAGCAAGACCAAGATCGTAAAATTTACGTTCACGCGAAAGAGAAACTTACAATATTGTCGGTGTAACGATCGGTGCTTGGGATCGCTCGCAGGAGGCGTTGGCCGACATTTCTTTTCACGTGATTACGAAAATAAATTTCTAACAGTGACATGAGAGAGTTTTGAAAAAGCTTGGGAGAATCAGGGGGGGATTTACTTCGATACGTTTCTCGACAAGGTCCCCGAAATCACTTTCGAAAATAACTTCGTTTACGAGAAGCGGCAGGATCGAATTCGCTTTATAAATAATCTTACTTTGTTGGACGACGTGTGCGTTGCCGACAGCCATGAATGAACGTAAACTCGTGAATTGTTCTCTTCGTTCGTTGTCATTGCCGTTCACTTTGCTCAACGACGGGTGTCCGATAAATTAATCCTTCGGGTGAGAAATGTGTAAAAAATGCACATACATAAAAATTTTTAATCGATCACGAAACAATTTTCCTAAACATAGGTTATTCAAAATAATTTTTTATAATAATTTTTTATAATAATCATCTAATTATATAAATTTATATTTTATTTTTAGATATTATATTCAGTTTTAATTTGTTACAATAATAATTCAAGCAGAAAATGTAAAAATGTTCATAAATCACTAGTTGCTAAAATATTCGCTAAATATTATTAAAACTTTATTATGCATTCAATATGTCTCAAAAACAACTTCTACACAACGTTTATTGCGTAATGTTATTTTCGGTTGAATAGTTATCAGTCTGACGTAATAATTATATTGAATGCACTCTGGGAATGAATGGGCAACAAGATGAAATTCGGATTCGTTATACCAATAAAGATCATTTATTTTCTGATCGAGGCAAACGAGATTGCATTCTAAAAAATAACGACGACGTCGTTATACTTCTCAGATTTAATTCGAGCCGATCGAAGCGGTCTGTCGAACAGTTTTGAAACAACACATTGCCGTCTCGCCGAGTAGTTAAGCACTTCTGGATCCGCTTGGCCACTCGGTCGTTCGAGTCATCGATCATGCTTAATTGCATCCATCGTTCGCATCGCCGATATCACCCTGTCATGCGCTAATACATTATGCACGTCTAGCGATCGAGATCCAAATAACATAGCAAAAAGAAAGATAAAGAGAGAGAGAGAAAGAGAAACAGAGAGAGAGAGAGAGAGAGAGAGAGAGAGAGAGAGAGAAGGGAGAGGAAGAGGGAGAGTAAATGTTCAAGAAAAATTCAAGAGTCATTTATCGATGGCGGCTGTTCCAATTTAGAGAAGTGAAATTAATCAATGTGTTGCGAAAGAAGTGCAATGAAAAAGTCCCACCAAAAATGACGTCATGATTTAAATGTACATGATACAAATGTTTCACTCACAATAATTCGTGTTCAGAGCTCATTATCGCGCAGCGATTCTTTTGCTTTATATCGCGTAACATTTTAATAGGATTCGCAATTATATTAGCGAACGCATTGTATTTCTTATTGACTTCGAATAAAAAAAATAGACTATGTGTTTTAACTAACTGATGGAAATCCCGATAAGGCTGTTTTTAGATCGCTACATAAAAAAACATAATCATTTCATTAAAATATTTATAAAAATGTTATTTAATAATTTGTAAAATGAAGTTGCCTCGCAAAGTTCTCACAAAAAAATTATTAAATTTTTCTATTATCTTAATTATTGTAATAATTATACTTTTTTTGTTATAAGCAGATTATATAATTAATGTAATGATTTAAGAATCATTGGAGTTATAAATTATTTTGAAATTTTAATTTTATCATACAGAAACTCGAAAAAGGACATATGTGTGTTTAAATTCATATTAGCATAATATGATATTTCGCTTTTCTCAATTCATTTACTGAGATTTGGAAGGAGGTAGTTAATAGCACACAGGTTGAGCGATAAAAATAGTTTCTCATGCGAGTTGTGTTCAGCCAGTCGGAAGGAAAAGTAACTGTTTCCCACGAAACGAAGGGTCGATTACATCGAATCCGCTCGAGCTTTAAAGCAATTCTCGTTCTCGCCTCGTACATATGTGTTTACTTACTATCACGTGTACCAGCGCGTGTACATATACATTTACAATGAATCTTAAGGGTATATTCACAGTAAGAAATCTTCTCTTCACTAACTGTCTCCTTAATTTCTTCACATATTCTATCTTCTTCGAATATAAAAGTATAGATATAATAATAAAAATAAATATAAACGCAAATTTTCCTCAAAAATTCCACATTTAACCTTAATTAATTTTAAATAGATAGAAAATTGGATAAATTAAAAAAATTAGATAAACTAGAAAAAAAAGATCAATTTAAAGAGATTACGCGAGTGTTGTAATATATGTAGTTTACGTTCTCTAAAAGTAGAAGTTACAATTAAACGTTGATAAAATTATTTCAATATCTTCAATAATAATTTTCTTCTATTTGATTTAAATTCTTTTCATCTTTAAGGTTTAATTTTTTTTTATTATTAAAAATTCACTTCTTTTGTGGCATTTCTATATCATTCTCGAATTTGTCAGAGCGAATTTCGCTTAAGGAACGAGCCGAGCAATCTACTCAGGGAAAGTGCTGTCCTACTTGTGTACCCACCACCATCGTACAGACTGATACAGCACCGCACTCACTATCGTCGCACTACAGTGCGCTGCCATTGCTAATGTGGGTAGTACTACTCCACACAGCGAGACTGATAGTTGCAACGTCATGAGCGAACGCACCTATGCGAAGCACTCATTCGGGACGCCTTTATGTAATCGAGCGTGTAACGTGGCGCGAGCGTGTCGCAAGATTTCATGAATGAATCACACGATTCCATACCTCGAAACCGATAGCGAAAAAGGAATTATGTATCTTGTCTTGACAAATTAGCGAAAATAACAGAGCATAAAAGTAGCATAAATGTACCAATAAATGACCCCATGCCAAAATTCGCCAGAAGTAAATTAACATTGATTACATGACTGTCTAGAATAATGCAATTTTACTTCTTTGAAATTGTATCGTATTTTTACGATTTTTAATTTCTTTTGTTTTTTAATTTCTGAAAAAAGCTTCTATAGAGAAAAATGTTTTAAGTACTTAAATTAAGTAATTTTTACCTTACAAGACTAGTAAAAGCATTCTGGGTATTTTTACCGAACATAACAAATTTTATTTGTCTTACTACAAAAAATATCAGATGTAAAAAGTACATTATAATTATAATAAATTAAATTCAAACAGTAAAGTAAAAGATACTATTTTCAAGACTGTCGACTGTAAGCACAAATAACTCTTAAGATTTTACACATTTGTACTTTTCATCGAGCAATAAAGTAAATTTTGTCAACGTTAAAGTAAAATACTCGATAAATTATATTTTTAATGTATGGTAATTTATTATTAGATTTACTTTACGAAATGTAAAAAGTATCTTACAGTATGATTACGATGGTCGCTCATTTATCAGAAAAGTAAAATAAATTTTACATAAGTGGACTTGTCAATTTCATAAAATTTATCTAGCCCATGTTTTACATTTTTCTCGAATCCTCTTATCTCTTTCTATAACTTTTGTGTCAATATATATATATATATATATATATATATATATATATATAT
>NW_012130113.1:748770-766477 GCF_000143395.1 Atta cephalotes | reverse complement strand
ATATATATATATATATATATATATATATATATATATATATTGCTTTCATATTATGTACATTCACCCTACATTATTTACATTTCATACATAAATAGCTGAGTGTTAACGCATATAAATAATTAATATGTAAGTACTTGTCAAATTTATTTTTTTTTTTAAACTAAATACTGAAAATTACATGTTAAATGACTATAATTTTACTATTGATATCATTAGACACCTGAAAAATATGCTCGATTTTCTGAATTGCAGTATAATTAGATATTAATAATTTGAAATTTCAATAATTTGAAATTATTAAGCATTCAATTACAGTGTTCATAAATATAGTGTTTAATATCTCTAATTAAAATGTGTGCGATACGCTATTCAGAGATACGTCTCGAGATCTTTCCCGCGATTTCCTCGCGGTGCAGCCTTTGCATCGGAACAACACGCGATTATCGCTACTCTAATCGCAGGTCACTATGAGTCATGTAATCAGATATTCATCCCGCAGTGCAAAATATTTTATGAATTAATGCATGAGTGGGTTCGCTGGTTGTAATGAATGTACATACGTTTTCGCCATGAGTCCTGCTCGAGCTTAATTTTAAACCGTAGAACTTGTGAAACGTCGCGGAGACACGGTCGCCGCTTTCCCGGGAGTGCGACGATTAGCTTTTTGCCTTTTATTCCAAGAAGATTTGTATGTGGAATAAAACAAAAAAAATTTTCGGAGGCAGGAAAGCGCAAACGGAGAAATCCCGGTTAATTGGTCGAGAGTCGGACGAGACCGAACATTCGTTAGCTTTCAGTTAAATATATTCATGTATTCTAAACACCGAATCATGGAATCAACCGTCGCAATTTCCAGAGACGATAATTATATTTATATTATTTATTAGACTATTTTTTAAGATACGCAGCGTCTTTCATCTCAAACGTACTCTCCTTCTCTTTAAATTCTTTAAAAGCAAAAGATTATCAGAAGATCAAGAAGGCTATCATTATTCAGAAAAAAATTAATTCGATTTAAAATCAAGAGTTTTTTTAAATCAATAGCAACATTTTTTTTTTTATTTATTTGTTGAAGTTACTATCTTTCTTAATTTGTAAAATACCTTTCATTATTTTTATCTATTTTCTTATATTCTTAGATATACGACTTCAATAGCTGATGTAAAAAGTTACGTACATTTAATTACACGTAATAATGTGAATCTCGACGTCGCCATCTTTTCTGTTACGTAAATATATATTCATTCGTTCCTGCGTAATTATCGATGAATATTAATAGGCAAAATGATCGATCCAGAACTAATTACAACAATACTATCGGATTACTTTTTAATCAATTGAGTTACAAAAAATAGAATGGATCACGATTTTAGTCGATATAACGTAAACGAACAGATATTAAAGACGTTAATTCCCTGTTTGTGTATTTATAAATATTCAGTCTTTAATGTATATCATTAACGCTTAACGGCACAGATCTCGCGACGTGTATTGAATATATAAAACGTTAATAAAGCTTTAATACGTTCCTCCTTTTTTCGCTCGTCATAAAGTTATTGCATATTATCGCATGCGCAAGCGGCAATTCGATCGTTTTGCAGCGCGGCATGCATATTTACGCGAAATGCAGGACAAAATTGACGCAGCAATTAAGCAGCTCCTTTCTCCGTGATGCAGACGGATTAACTGTATACTGTAAAGCCCGTGATAATTATGGAGTATGGACGGGCGAAACGTTGAATTTCACGTGCGAAATGTCGAATCGCGTGCGACTCTTGCTACATCTCCATCTTGACACTTTCTTTCGTCGCGATTTATACAATCGCGGTAGTTTTCGTCTGGGGATTCGGCGAGAATGAGTTGTTGTTCTTGCAATCAACGCAATTAGCACAGCTAATTACATGAAGAACGCGTCTATTATACGGCGAAATAGATATTTTACAGAAAATATTACGGCAATATCGCTTTCTTAAAGAGATAATGAATACACATCGTGTTTTAGATTTAACCCTTTTCTGTTTTATTTAACTCAAATTATAATTTATTTTCTTGCTAATATTATATTTAAAAACTTTTTTCTGAAGATTTGGTGATTTTATCTATTATCAAATATGTAAGATCTTTTTATAGTAAATATCTTTTATTTTTTAGAGTTTTTTGATTGTAAATATGGTAAATTTGAACAGAACAAGATTCATGTCATTTATCTCGATATATTAAAAAATCATAAAAGAGCATTTTTACGGTGACAAAAAATTAATAATTTATAATATACACAAACCAATAAAATTCAAAGTTTTTAAAATAATCAAAATTAAACAAATATTGAACTTATACAGTATAGAAACATATAAAAACATATAATTATTACGATGTTTGAAATATTACTGTAATATTGAAACGTTGCAACATTGTTACAATATTGTTGGAATAATCTGCACTATATGGGAAAAGATATAGAACAATTTTTGATGATAGATACTTTATTAAATAACATTCTATAGTAACATTTTTTTTACACAAATCTTACGCAAATAAATTTGTATGGTAAACTGGACTTTCTGTTTATTCGAAGTTAATTTTTTAAAATCCATACAAAAAATTATTCTGTGTCATCCTTGGACTTTAAAATTAACCCTTTTATTGCTACTGCTCAGCGGGGGCGACATTTTTAACTGTGCGAAGCGAAGGGAAGTCATCGAGCCAATTAGAGGAAAGTTCCGTGTGTCGCGAGGGTAAATATAAATCTCATGGGATGTACATTGCAACCACCGGAACGGTAGCAGGCAACGCCCTTAAAAGCGGAGCGAAACTGACGACGATGGCGACGGCGCGGCGAGAGAGGTCCTCTTCAAGTGGAAAAGGACGCTACGGCGGGTGGGATGCGGATCGTGGCGGAGGGGAAGCGTAAAGATAAAGAAAAAAACGAAGGAGGATACACTCTTGGCTTCAAATCAAGGACCAGACGAACCGGTCTACCCCGTCCGCGGGATGCATCGTATTTTTTTTTTCAGCCTCCTTTTTCCTCCGAGTGTATCCTTCCTTTTTCGTCCTCCCCTCTCATCCCTTTCCTCCTCCCCGATCCCATTGGCCCCCTTCGACCCCTCTTTTCATCTCTCGGTTGGATCCTCGCAAGGTGTCCAAGGCAAGAGATGCCCAAAAGTCACGGCTAGGATGAACCAGATTCAAGATCCTCGCGTTTTGTTATTCTAGAGTGGGAGGAGAGGAGAAAGATTGAAAAATCCAGTCTCTCGCTGACGATTTATCAGAATTTATTCATTTGATGCGACGTAGTGAGATTCGATTGACGCAGAGGAAATATGATGTCTCTTTCTTTCCAAAATTTCTTGATAAAATCATTTACTTCGCGTTTACTGAATTTTATTATTATTATATTCGCAATTATAAATACCTTGCTGTGAAGTTAAAGCAATAAAACTAATAAAGAAACTGAACGAGATTATCAATATAACGTTTTTTTAGAGTCTTGCCAATAATATATGAATCGTCTTTTTGCGAGATACAAAATTTCCAACACTATCATTATTAACATGACATATATTGTACTCATATTCTGCGAATACAATTATACGTTTTACAATAGATTATAATATTCTTCGAAACACAAACAGTCTCTCAGAAAACCTAATTTTCTTTAATAACACCTCCTGTCATGTTGTCCTGTTTCGGTTGAATATTCACTGCACGCCCACTTAAAAGGACAATTTCCCCGATCGTGAGAGTCTTGTGGCGAAGCTCGCCTTATTTCTTTTGCGAATCGCAACGCACGCTCAGGTGATCGAACTCCGTCAAGGGTCGCGCGAGGATCCTCAAGGAGAAGGAAGAGAGGAACGCCTCTCCCGTGAGCGCTTTTTGCTCCGCGAAGGACCGCCCCTCGCGCAAACTTTTTATCCCTCCCTTATGACTCGGTAATTTAAATTTTCGAAGCCACTTCTTCTCGAGAGGAAGAGAGAAAGCGAGAGAGACTTTTTGCAGTACATGAGACTCACGCGCGCGTCTTTTATCTCGTCGTGCGACATGTTTTCCTGGATCTTTTCACTGTCTTTTCCATTGCGATCGATCAGGATCGCGAGCTAGAATCTACTTTGGAAACTTCCGCCCGAAGGAAATCACGATGTTCGAAAGCGTACGAGAGGAATAACTAAAGAGAAATATCTTCAATTCGAATGCGAGACTGCAGCGCAAAAGACGAAGCGATTCATCGACAGTCTTTCCTCTCCCGATGTATACAATTTTATTCTATTCGCGCAAAGTTATACCAGGAAACGAATTTAATTTTAATGATGATTTTTTAAACTATTTAAAATTATTCTTTTCTCTAATGTTAACATAGAAATGATTTTGTTAAAAATTTAGCTGAATACAAAAGCTAGACCTAAAAATAATTTTGTTGGATCATCAAAATAATTACATAAAACACTCAAGCATTGATGTTGCAAGAAAGTTTTAACATTCTAGCAATTAGTTTGAGCATCCTACATAATTATTTTGATGGTCTAAATAAAATTATTTTCATATCTAGAAGTAACTAAATTTTTAGATATTTTAGTATATAAAATAATTCTTTCGTGAAATTATAAGGATAATTTTAAAAGCAAATAAGATTTTTTTGTAATCTAAGCTTTACAAGTCTGTTTAATTTGAGTCTGTTTAATTCGAAACCAACGCCGAAAACGCAAGCCATTGAATTCAATGTTGAATTCAAAATTCAATGTGAGTAAGATTTCAGGGATTGTAGTGTTGATAAGCGTCGCTCAGGCACGTATTAACATTTTACAGTCCCCGAAACCTTATCCAGGTTGATTTTTTTACATCGATGATTTTTTATTTTGGCTTTGTGTTTTGGCTTCAAGGTTAAAATTGGAGGCTTTGTTTTATGGTGACTAATTAAATAATAAAGTCTTTATGAGTCTTATATGAATTTCGAAACTTTCTCATAATTTTGATTCCCTTTGTAAATCTTGGTCAAGCTCTAGATATGATATGGGATATGACACGGTCTATCGCGCATGACCTTTGACAATCGGTCGTGTCATGTAGCCGTTTATTATCAACAATGCGGAAGCAGCTTCCGGCGTTTCCGTCGAGGCGTTTCCTTCCGGTTGGGAATATTATTCGAAGAGTCCGCGTCTCTCATCGTCGATAAAATCGCGTGAAACAGCGAATAAAATTTTTTTTCAAGCAAGAAAAGACGGAAAGAGAAAATGTGCAGACACACGACGTGTTATTTACCAACGTTTGCGAATCGTGTATTCAGTGTCCGTCGCATTGTAATGCACCTCGCTGATACATACCGATCGCCCGCACGACGATGGCGTAACGGTGCGCATGCAAACATTTATTGTTACTTTTTAAAGGAAGAACACACGGCAGCATCGAAAACGAGCAACATTTCATGAAAAATACAAGGTCTCGAGAATAATGCAACCTTGAAACTACGAAGAAGACGAAAGTGAGATCGCTTCTACGGACTGAATTAATTAATTTGTTTTTCATAAATAGCTGTCCAAATAAAATAACCTTCTTATTTCTTTTTCCTTGTAAGACTGCTACTTCGAGTTATGTTAATAGGCAGTGGTTATTTCTATAATTTGTGTCAATAATAGACAAACGTGCCTGTCATGATTACAACTATACTTTGATGCAATTATTAGACTTTAGCGCGAAGCAATTTTTCTGTTACTAAAATAATTGCCGTTTCCGCGAAACGTTTCCGCGACGTATTCAATGTATAAAAACATCTTGCTTTTTTATAAGTACAGCTCAATTTCAATAATTTACAGTTTGTATCGGCAAACTCAGGATTTATATTTATAATTTTCAGATAATATGCAGTATAAAAGAAGATTTCAAGGAATTAAAATATTATTGGACTATCAAAATAATTATATAGAATACTCAAATTGGTTGTTAGAAAATTTTTACAGCATTGCTCATTATATATATTTGACTTTTCTATATTTTGTTAATAATGTATAATTGTTAATAATTCATATGTTAATAATTCAATAAAATTACTTTCAGATCTCTATATCTAGTTTTAGATATTTCAGCAAAATCGCTTTTTTTATAGATATGTATAAAATATATGAAAATGATATATATATCAGTGTATGTAGCATATAAAATGATAAAAATCATTCTATTCTAAAATCTAATAAATTTGTAAATCATTAGCATGGTGGACTTAAATTAGATTTTTCGAAAATGTTTTCATTTCTTTATGAAAAATGTGTTAAATATTTATTGATGATTATTTAACGTGAAGCAAAAAAGTACATTTTTTAAAATCTTTTAAAATGTTTAACATAAACATAACCTCGTTTATCGCATTTACGTAAAACAGATGCACACACGTGTCTGTTTCTCAATGTATATAATAGTGCGCGTGCGATTAAATAATCGACATAGCATTTCTGAAGACAAAAATAATGCTCCTGTCATAAAAATCAGTTGTCTACGCGCTACAGGGAACCTTGACGCGGTTGCACCTGTTGTGTTTAATGGACTTTCACCCAGTTTTCAGGCTGGTGTGTAACGAGAAATTGCTACGTGTAATCTAGCATAAACGCAAATTGTCGGGTACGTCGTCGAGTATACGTACTTCGTGATGCCGACCGTGTCTCTCCCGATGTGCGTAACTGCGTAATGCCCGCGTAGCGCTTCGGAGCCGCGTAGACCCGGGTGAAACGCCTCTATCTACTTTGGAGCAATTTGTGCCAATTCAACACGCAGCCTGTATTTACGTTTCATATGTGTCTTTACGATTGTTATCGTTTGTCACCCAGTCCTACATTTCACACCTTTCAAAAACAACAATAACACGTAACAATTCACGCATTTTTTGAAACTACATATTTAACAAAGTCATCATTGCCCTCTTTTATAAAACAAAAATAATAAACATCATATAATATGCAGCAATTAGAATAATAATAGAACAATTGCGACGTTTAATAATAAAAGTAATTATATAAGAAGCAGCAAAAAGTTGACGGAATCATTTTTCAAAAAAATTTTTACTATATTATAATTAATATTATTTCATAATTCAATGTAATATGTTGTAAATGTAATAAAGTACTGATATTAATTTGACAAATATATTAATAAACAGGTTAACAATAATTATAAAAATGATATGATTTCTCTTATTTTTTTCTTATTTATAATAATTAATAATAATTATATGTTTCACGCCTTGATATATTTTATAATCTGCAAAGATTTATTCTATTGTTCTTAATGAATGTTTTTATTACTGTACTGTTTTTATTATTGTATATGTTTTCATTGTCTGTTTCATTGTCATTTTTTTTAAAGATAAGACGGTAATTATTTATATATAAAGTACTAGTAAGATGTGATTATTCCTTCGTTGCCAGTTGACCGAGCTACTAGTCTGTAAATTAACAATTATGTAAGAAGGAGGTTTTTGTAATTAACTTTGATATTACGGTAGATAAATAGGTAAATAAAGCGTTGAGATGTACGCATATCGTAGAAGCATCTCGATCTAATTAAACGCTTATCGCAACTCTGCGATTGCTCGTGGAAAGTCGATCGCCGACGATCGCGTTCGCGAATCGCGCGCTCAGATTCCTCGCCGCAAGAGACACGCGCGAAAATCCGATACGTTCGCGCAAAATGTAGTCGTAGCCGCTGAACGTGCACGCGAAACCGGAAATCGCGTGGACGACGGATTTTTCTTACATTTGCAGCGCGCGAGCGAGCGGGCGCTCGTTGAAGCATCGCGGTGTTTAACACGAAAGATCGCAGAGGGGCCTCCGTCTAAAAAGGCCAGCAAGAAACGACCCCTGCGGGCCAGGAGAACCCGTTTTACGACTCTTACTTCTTCCCTCGCGGCCCTCAGCACCACCGGACCCCGAGCATCTCTCCTTCTTTTTATTTTCTTTCTTCTTTCTTTACTCCTCCTCTTTACTCCCTCGGCATCGGCTTTTGTTGCGGTGCGTTTTCGAGGATTCGAGTCGCGGTGAATTCGTGAAATCCTCACGCGAGTACTTCGTACGGCTTGATACATTCGTCAGGATGTGTATGCTTATCGCACCCGTAAATCGTACAAACGAATCGTCGAAAATTGACGCTTGTGTAACGAGAAAATGACACGAGGATCACGTAACCGTAATCGATGAGAAACGTAACGAAATCGAGACTAAATAATGTCCTCGGCGTGTTTGTCTTTTCTCGCTTGTTTTTTTTTTATACCTCAAGAATGCATATATAACTTTACTTTTTATGTTGATGTTGTGTATGTTTTTATATAACTTTACTTAACATATTTTTCATATTCTCCGATTTCTTCGGAATCATTCGAATCGTAACATGGTTAGTTCCTTTTGCCATTACAACACAAGAGTCTAATGTATTATATATAGTCGTTATATATAGTCCGTTCATTTTCTCAGATTAATTTCTTATGTCTCTTATGTCTATTATATATAATTTACAAAAATATTGTTGAATAAATTTATTACAAAAAAATTATTACAAAAAATCCTCTAAAACTCTAAATAGAAAGAAATAAAAGATGTATAATATATTATAATTAATGTTAAAATATTATAATATATTAATACGATGTCAAAATATATTGTTGTTTATAACTTTACCAAAATGTTTTATAGAATTTATAAAAATTTTTATAGAATTTATAAAATATCATACATCACCGTAATCAATATAATTTGTGGTGTTATTTTCAGTTTCAGTTTATGATTACGTTTTAAGTTCGACAAACCGAATCGGCACGTTCGGTTTTTGCAAAACCGAAAAATGTATTTTGGATAGTTGCGTATAAATATTATTAAGCACCAAAACTCACTTCAAAAATAGAATATTTAATTCTATCAGAATATCATATATAAATACATAAAAGCTTTTGTCAATTCCCTTTTTATTAATATTTATCAATAAAAGAACTAAGAATTATATTTTCCTAAAATAAAATACGAGAATAATAATGCACTTCGATTAATAAATACGTTACATGTATCTAGCGTTTCGAAAAAAACATTTTAATTTCCTTCAGTGAACCGAATATACGTATACGTGTAAAGTCATATAGCATCGCGACAGTACGTGGCAAAACACTCTTATCGGCCTCCGTCAGTACGCGGCAATTTATACCAATTGAGCGGAGCCCGTATGTCAGCAACACGCGACCTGATCGTCTGGTACTGCATTAATGTAACTTAAGGGTGGCCTCGTTGACGGGGCGCGGATGGAGCAGGCAATTTCCGAATCATATTTGAATGGGGTGGCGCCGTCATGCGGGTTGTAATAATAATAGGGAATCAGAAAAAATGAAAGGATCAACGTTCTTCATGTGCGACGTGAATCCCGATCGAATTGCTTTCCCAGATTCTTACGAGATTCTCATGATGGTGGTCGCGTGTGCTTCAATTTAATGTGTATATTGTGGCGAGAAGAATAAATATCAAAAGTCTATTTCAAATGTAGGAAATCATTGTTTATTAATTTGCCGTATGAATGTACGATATAGATACTTTTTCGTATAATCTATTGGAAATAGAATTGTTTATAATGTACATTTTATTTATTCATAATGTATATATTAATTGTTATATAATATAAAGTAATAAATTTTGTAATTATATAAAAAATTTTATATTTTGTAAAAAAATAATTTTAATTTTTTAAATAAAGTAATGTTTCATTGCTTTTAAAGCATGTTCAGGAATTTTTGTAACATCATTTCTCATTACTTAATTATCTTCGATTATTACAATTGTCTGTCATAAATTTCCAACAATTTTGTAATAATTATTATTCACCCGTGAATTGTGGAATAATTATATTCTTTTTCTTCTGCTTGCAACAGTAATGAAATACACGTAATTACGATAATAAAAGATTGAATTAATAGATAGATATAAATATGTACAGCAAAATGGCAAAGCGACATTTAGAAATTTTTTACTTTAATCCTTAGTCTTATAAACGTTTATTTCATTTCCTTTTTATAATTATCCAATTTTGCACTAATTAAAATAACTATTAAAATAATTTATTGAAATGGTTTCGTTTTAGCACGATATAATATTAATTGCGTAATATTTTTAATTCCTTTAATGTAAATTTTATAACAATTAAATTGTTTTAAATAATTTCTTTACAATAGAAATTATTTTCTTTGTGGAAAATTAATCGCGTTAGAGATTTCGTATCCAAACTTTACATCTAAATAAACAGATTAATTATTTGACAGATTGTAATAACATTTTATTACAAAAATATTCAATTATTAGAGAGAATTAGATTTGCATGTAATAAGATACATATTATAAATTCAGTCTTCATTAATTATACATTGAATTAGTCATACATTGAATATATATATATATATATATATGATATACATACAAGGTCAAAGCATTATATGTATATGAATTAAAAACTTCCTTCTATTTAATTGGATAACAATGTTATTAGGATTAATTCAATCTTTATTTCGATATAAAAAATAAAAGGTTGATATATTGTATAATATATAAAAAAAAATATTTTTATTTATTAATCAAAGTTATTTTAACAGAACAGGTACAACTTTTTTATTTAAAATATTTTTTGATTTCACTATTGCCACACACATGCGACTTTTTTATTTCTTATTGCTTTTATTTATATATAAATTATTCGGAATCCAAAAATATTCATGCAAATAAGTATGATTTCTATAAAAGTCAAATTAAAGAAATTTTTATTCTAGCAGTCATTTCTTTAAATTAATATTTAAATTAACTCGAAAAATTTGATTTTTATTTACATATATTCAAAATAATATTAATTTACTTAAACAGTTAAATTATGCTCTATTAATATATTCCTAATACTAAAATTTTTTACTGTTTTTAATAATTGCGCCAAAAATCTTTAACAATGCAGCGATCAAATTTGATGTCTTTCAAATAAAAAAAATTAAATAAGTGAACAAATGCCAAATATAATTTAAAGGTATTGCTTAATAATATTTCTATGTAAATTTTACATAAATTTTACGTACAGATAATGCCTAATAATATTTCTATGTAAATTTTATATACATTATTCAGTTATATGAACTGTGCGCCGATTGTTGTCAGTGTTTAACATTGTTAGCGGTTATCGCTATAATTTGTAGTAGTCCAAATGATAGTCTCAAGTTTTGCCTTGAAGATAAAACTAAGTAATTAATAGTAGACACAGAATTGTAATTAGAATTGTTTAGGTCATTAGCGTTTAGACGAGTGTCATTATCGATCGGTGCATTGACGTTGATCATCCTCACGATCGAAAAGCTGATTCCTCGACGTTTATTGGCTGGCCATTCGCATTTCACAAGTCGCTTGTCGAAGCATCGCACGACTGGTTCGTTTAATCCGACGTGTCGTTATTTATCAGCACACATCCGCCGGCCGCATATCATTACACGGAACAGGATCGGATACGCGTTCGTATATCCCCTCATAAGTATGATTGAGTAAACAGCCGGGCGAGTTTTCAGCACGGTCCGCCATTCCAGTTCGTTGGATCCGTCGCGGAGTTTCTTAACTTCCGTGGACTCGGCGGATCGCACGTGTTCACGGATATTTACTTCATTTTCTGTTTAATCCGGTTGCGAGAGGAAGTTGCAGAAATGTCGCGTATTCACTGGCGTCAATGAGACTGCGGCAGCTCGTTACTCGCCGCGAGTTAGAACCAAAGATTAGAACTGTTTTTCTTTCACTATTATATAATTCTTATTAGTAATTCTTTTTATTTTCTTGCTTTATAAATAAAATCAATAAATCTTAACGTAAATAAAATTAATGAATTTATTGGATTTTTTTATTAATTTATTATATGCATTTATGCAGGCCTAATTCCTTAATAATAAAAAAAAATTCCGCATTTTAAAATAAATAAAAATTTAAAATAATGATAGCTCCGTAGGCAAGTTACCTAACTTTTAATGGCAAAGTTGAAGATGGAGGAAATTATAGAGTTTCATTAATCAATTTATTATTTTATTGCAATTATTTAAAGTCAGTTAATAAATTTTATTGCATTTTTCCTATCTAAATAAACAAAAGAAGAAACTTCATGTGTTATTATTTACTTTTTCCTATTTTATATTGATTAGCTGAAAAATACCTACAGATCTAATCTCACCTTTTTGGATACGTTCTAAAAGTTCATCTTGCCATTAGAAGATCAATAAAATACTGTCAATTTGAATGATAAATTTTCATCTTCATGAATCATATATATTACATAATTTTATCTGCATTCAATAAATACTAATTACGTTTTAATGAAGTTACAAATTTTATCAAAGTCTAAATTAGAGATTGTTTCTATGGGACATTTTTATATCGTCTAGAGTTCCTTAACCTCTCGAGTTATGGTAAAAAATCTATCGTAGCAACTTCCTTTACCATAAAAGAGCTCTTTATAATGCACGATGGTGAAGAACATCACGTCACAGCATTTCAATCACATCGCCTGCATGTCGTGATCGTAACTATTGCGAACGTAGATATTTTTGTTATTTAATTACTCAATATTGTTGATATTTTGCGTTATTACAAGCGAGACGCATCGTAATATTTTAGAATAATAAGATATTGTCTTCTTGGCTAACGACGATACAGACAAACAAGCTTACAGGTTAAGTTAAAAATTTCGTTTGCTTATACGAGCAGCTGACGAAAACTTAGCCTAAAGCTTATTGTGGTATGCAATTGTTTCTACTGGATTGTTCGCGATTTAATAAATTACTAGAAATTCTGCATTCTATATGGAGCAGTTCTAGTGATTTACTAAATCGTGAGCATTCCAGTAAGAAAAATCGCACCGTTTGCTACAGGCTTAAACTCAATTAAGATAGATCTTTATTTTTTGAACAAGTAGTTTTTTATCAAAATAATCATAACTAAATATAATAATACAACGTATCCTAGTATTAAAAATACTACTTATTTATTTCTTATTATTCTTTATTTATAACCTCCTACATTTTAAATATTATAATCTTTTATTTTTATTATTACTCTCTTACCTTATATAATAAATAAAATAAAATATATTTATTATATAAATTTTACTTAATATTTATTTATACTAATATGATACATTTTATTAGTCAATAAAATAATAATTTGTATATTAATTATTAAAATATTTTTATATCATTTAATTTATATTTTTAAATAAATTTTTAAACAATTTTATTTACCCATTTCATACCTTATTCATAAATATTAAATATTCTATTTATATAATCAAATTCTCTAACATTTTCCTCACTTTCTTGTTATTTTTATTATTAATTACTCTAATCATCTTAATTAACTCCTTTAACATCAGATCTATAATTATTTTATTAATAATTTATTTTTTATTAATTTTTATTATTATATCATTCTGATCAAAAAATTATATATATTCAATTATCATATTTCTTACATTAATTAGAGGATTACTAAAAATAAAGATTTTGAAACGATTTGAAAATTTAGAATATTCATAAGAAGATTAGTCTTATTAAAACTATTTCCTATCCAAGATTATGACGCAATAAAAGATTTAATAGATATATCTATATATATCTATACATTATATTAAAGATATTCATTATCCTTAATATAATTATTTTGTAAAATATTATTTCATCGCGTATTTCATCTAATATTATTAAAGATATCATAAGACCTATATAAGGTTATTGATCGTAAACCATTCTCGGAAAAGTTTCAAAATCAATAATCTATCAATAATTTAAAATTTTACAAAGGTACAGGTAGTTATGGTACATGACAGCGCACGTGAAAAGATATTAAGGAATTTTTACAATACTGTTTATCCAGATATGGTGAAGCTAAGATCAGGTTATCTTCTTCTTAACAACTAATTAAGAAAAGGATAACATGATTTTAGCATTCACTGTATCTGAATTCACGTTATTGCAAAAACTCTCTATTGTTATTATCATTCCCCGTATCACAAACTTACGCAATTGTAAAGTCACAATTGTAAAAAGGAAGCACGCAAGAAATTTGAAATCAGCGATATCTAAATGATCTTTCCAGTGAGCAGTGATTCGATAACATTCCCACCCTTCTGAGGGGCAGAATCTTTAATCTTGTCAGTTGTAGACGCGCAAACGAGAAACCGATTAAGCTGAGATTTGAAGTTGACCGATGCTGCTTCTATCTTCCGCATTAGCATCACTTTTACTCGTATGAACAGCATAAAGATAAAGTGAACCGCGGTTCACCAACGCGATTACAGATCTAACGGGTCACACGCCGCGCCACGCCGCGCTGCGTCGCGGCGCGGTGGTGTGGCGCGGGGTTTTTCACCGATTGCTTTTACGACTCGCTTGATGTAACGGTCACCCGCAGCGGACTTTGTAAGTAGTCAGTTGTTAGCCGGCAATTTTCAACAGCAGGCGCTTGTCATTAAACGTCAGCGTCACTCTTAACCACTTGAGGCCATCACGCTTAAAGCGAATCGGCCAATCGCGGCCTGTAAATATGATCGTCGTCCTGGCCGGAGGTCTATACCGCGAGTTGCGCGCGGTATTCTCTAAATGCGACGTGCATACGCTCGTCTTGGCCGCGGTTTATGCACGTGTTAATAAATGGCATTCTTAATAAACGGTAAAAGCCTTTTTTCCCTCGTGCAACTAATTACTCTTCGACAATTATTCTTTCAAATTATTTTTTCTTTTTTCGCGTTATTCTTTCTTTGTTATTCGAAATGATCGCGCCGATTGTAAGCAAATACGCCGAATGATTGAGTCTTAATTATTACACGTGGACAAACGTTATTCGATATTCTCTAATCTAAGCGGCTTGTCGTCACTAGGTATTAAATTGTTGATCAAGTATGCAGTGCAAGTATATAGCTGCTTCCTGGGTTTTCTCCGTGTGAATGATTTTCTACGTCTAACGTCTCGTCATTACGTTTATATTTGCTGTAAATTATATGTTATGTGTACTAATAACAAGCTTCGAATTGCCCCATAATGAAATGCATTGTAAATCAGATTTATGTACGCTTGTACTAGTCGAAGAGATAAATATGCTTGTAAACATTTTATGCTTCAAATTATATTTATTATTTATTTTACTTTGTAAGCTAATTAAGGAATAAATGGCTATAATCTTTGAAATAGATGACTATAATAAAAGATTTTTAAACTCCAAAAGATGTCTTCGACGTATTAATATTCAATTAATTGCTGTCATAACGTTTTAATATTTTCACAAAGTAACTTCAGCAACTATAAGATAAATTATTATATGTAAACGACAAAATATGTTATCTTTCAATTAATATTAAATGAAGATTCATAATTTCTTCAAGTAAAATTATCAATGTATTCAAATGGAAAGAACGATTTTATTAAAATATCTAAAAAAATAGAAAAAGATTAGAAAAGTGCTAAAAGTATATTCTTCTAAAAATAACTAAAAATAACTTGTACCAAATTAAAAAGTAAAATCCAAATGGTACTATTTTTCCATTGAAAGTCTTCCTATTTCAATCCAAAAAAATGGTATTTTATTTTCAGAAATTATTATATAAAAATTATTATATTAGAAAATTTACTTTAAAAATTTACATAAAACAAATGATGTGTTTCATTTGTGTGGTTACTTTAAATATAAAAGGCAGCACGTTATTTAGAGAAAAATGATTCTACAGTTCTTTATAAAAATGAAAAAGTTCCGCATTTTTTTTTTTACTAAAGAATCAAATTGAAAGTATAATTTTGCAAATTTTTCGATACTTCTACTCTAAAGTACAAGAAAAAGATAAATATTTCCACTTTCAGCTTCAATTCTGATTAATATTATTCGATATATGTAATTTGAA
Organism: Atta cephalotes; assembly: GCF_000143395.1. Lineage (NCBI taxonomy): Eukaryota > Metazoa > Arthropoda > Insecta > Hymenoptera > Formicidae > Atta > Atta cephalotes. The sequence goes on along the minus strand of NW_012130113.1, from coordinate 750,571 downwards.
AACAAGATTCCAACAATTATCAATTTTAATATACTTTAAATATAGAAAACAACATGATACTTGAAGAACAAGTAAGTAATCAGGTTGTTGAAATATTAAAACTTTCTGCAGCACTGCATTGTGTTTGACTTTCTTACATAATTATTTTTGTGATTAATTAAAATTAAAATTATTCTTAGATCTTAGATCTTCTCTTCTTAGATCTACCTAAATTTTTAGATCCTTTAATCGTTCTTTTCATCTATCCTTAGAATTTAAAAAATTGTCAGAAATGTTATCGTCCAAATAAATACTAAGAGAAAAATTACTTTGATTTAAAAAAAAAATAAATTTTACTTATCCTTAGAACGCATATATTCTCAACCATCATATATGAATAATTGCAGAAAAATTGTTCAAATTCCTGCATCTATATTAAATATTTTTTCACTATCAGGTTTTTCCTGCTTGCTGAAATGTAGAGATAAACGCTTATAAATAGGATGAAGTCATAGCGAAACTCGTATACGAGCAGGGTGGACTCCACCTGTCGGCTGCCTTCTACATTCCGGCACGCAATTTCATTCATTTCGATTCGTATTTAAGTTTTCAGTCGCCAATGCCCGATATAGATCGCGTTATGAATAGTGCAACGTCGTTCCTGGGGCGTTCAGCATCGTAGCCCCGCGGAGTATCGTAATTCTCTTTATCGCATCGTGTCTGCAGTCCCGCCGCTCACTCGTGTATATCAATGCGATACGGACGAATGCAGCCGCGCATACATGCATACATGCATGCATGCATACGATGCACACACGTGCATTGCGCACGAGGAAAATCGCGACTGGAGCCGATAAGAAGAAATCCAAGAGCGGCGCGCATCCTCTCGCGAATACAAGTCTTTCATTTTTTGCAAACGGAGCAGTATTTTGTTGAGAAGAATTTGCAAAATATCATCCAATCTTCTTCCGGGAACGGAAAAGCAGGTGTTAAAAAATATTTTTAAAAATCTAAACAAACATCTAAAGAAGAATTTAAATAAACAAAAAGACATTATAATTTCATTAAGAAAAATTTTTCAACGAAATATGAAAGTTGCAGTATTTATATTACACTCATGTTGACAATATCTGTTATATCGCTCTTACACTGAAAAAAAAGTCTGGTAATAGCTATCAAATGTTGTGAAATAATTTCAAATATTCGGTCAATATATCTAAAAATAATTTTATTTTTACAAACACATTAATATAATCAACTATTTGATAATACTTATATACTAGATATTCAGAAAAGTAAAATTATTTTGGGTTATATTAAATCAACAAATTAAATTACAATTATATTAATGACGCATTTGATTAGAATTATTTAATTCGACATTTGTTAGTTATTATCAGACTTTTTTCAGTGTACCTGTTAATAATCTTCGAAAATATAATGCTAACAGAATTCATTTCTATCCAAACGAAACAAAGAGTCATAATGACATCAAAATAGTCGATCGATTCTTAAATGATTATTAAAAATCACTTTTCAATCAATCATAATTCATTTGTCATTTGAGATGTTATCGTAAGTAAAGTCAATTTATAATATACATTCCGTAAATGAGAATAATCAAGTTATTACAAAAATAAATTGAAATATTCGTCTTCTTTATTAATTCTTTCGACATTTTATATCAATATATTTCGAAACTTACGCATAATCATTTCATCGGATTAAAAAAAATGGGAGTATCATAATCTCGCGGAAAATTTTCTGCTGAACGATGCACACACACACACACACACACACACACACACACACACACACAACA
>NW_012130113.1:745131-747517 GCF_000143395.1 Atta cephalotes | reverse complement strand
TTTTTCGCCTTGTTAGAGTTAAATTTCCGTTTCTTTTATTAAAAAAAAAATACAAAGAGAACAATAATATCCAAAAAGTTGTTTGCAAAAGTTTTTTTTTAAAGATTTACGTTCGCGAACGCTTTTTAGCATGAAAATGATATTTATTTCTGACATTCGATCGTATCTTTCTTGAACACTCCGTATTATAATCCTCTCACGAGCGCGACTTCACGCGAATGCAGCTGGAAAAGGAACGAATATTTTTGCAGCCGTGAGTCTTGTCATTTGCAGTCGCCGTGGCTATTCCCGATGCGGCTCTGCGGATTCAATAAGCCGTCGGTCCCAGTCTTGTCTTCTTGTTCTCCTCCTTGTCGACGACAACCGCGTATCCGCCGCTGGGCTTTACAACGCAGGATGTCCCGTTTAAGAATATAAATGTGGGCTTGTTCCGCGTGTGAGCGTGTATCCTTCATAGTTTATGAGAAAACGTTTTTATGGAATACGCGTTTCATAATAAGCAATAAGCTCGTGATGCATATACCCTGTTATTCAACCTTCAAACGACGAAATGATTGATTCGATTTATGCATTAATTTTTTTAATTTAATTATGAATTCAGATTATTCGATAATTTTATTGACATCTCGTGAATAACTCTTTTTTAAGCATGAAAGATAATCAGTTAAACTTATATTTCTAGCAAAGCAAAAAAATAATAAAAAAATTTCCTCTTAAAAAAATTTCCTAAAGGCTTCTTTCATCAACTTCGATTAACGCTAATCGATGATTAATTCAATCATCACGATTAAGAACTAAACACAGTTTATCTCAGAAGAGAAAAGGTTCTGATACATTAAACTGCTGTTGGCACTTCTGATCGACAATTAATTTAACCAGAAGTTGGTGAAAGAAAGCCTAAGTATAATTTTATATCATCTCAATTAATGTGCTATTTAATTGCTGGCAATATGTTTAGAGAAGTTTGGTAACTGAATATTTCGCATGGATGTCCAGAACTTGATAAGTATATTCATCATAGAATTATGACACTAGTGTATATGTATCTGATATACACAATTATGATGGCTACACAAATGACTCGTTACTTTAAGAAGTTCCTATTATTAACTTCTTAAACTAATTCATATTGTTAATTCATATTCATTTTTTGCATTAAACTATTTTTTCGATTCCACGTTTCATTTGCCTGCGTTACTTGTATTTTTTCGGCTTAAATATTGCCTTTACGTTAAATGTCCATGTGCATAACGGTGAAAAGAACGTATGCGTTTCTTCCTTCGCGCACTTTCTTATAATGGAAGGCGCACTTGTCAGCGAGACTGTACCTTGCCCGAGTCGCTTTGAAAGCCCGTATTCGTGCTCGATTGTGTCGGTGAGGAGCTCGCGTGTGAGACTTAATTTGTGGTTTTTGTGATGTGTGCACGTATGCGCACGCACACATAGAACGGTGATGGCGCGGCGCGCGTGTGAATGGGTCGAAGACTCACCTTGAAAAGGAGTGAGTATCGAAAGAGAGTCTTGTGCGTGCCGCTGCTGGTCGGCACTGCGGTATAACGTGTGCGACAAATGCACCGCGGCCGTTGGACGCGAAACGAACGAGACGTATTTTTACAGACGCGAAACCGTTAGAGCATGTTATTGTGATGAACGGCGATTGAAAGTGCGACTAGACCACTGTCAGATCGCCATCGTCTCGATGACCAAGGGATTTTAAGCATTACAATCCTTATCAAGGTGGTCTATTGTCAAGTTTTGAAAAATAAAGTTCTCTTAAATCTGAAATCTTCAATTAGATGACTTTTACAGTATGAAATTCAATTGTCTGCAACAGATTTTGAACTACAGGATGTAAATCAAATAAGTAAGGAAAAGGCCAATATGATCTTGGTACCTAATAATATTTTATAATATTTACAAATTTTAAGTACATTTTTCAAAGTATATTTTTACTTATATAAAAATAACTGCACGCCGTTTACTGTTAGACTTAAAACGCAATCATAAATTGAAGTTGAAATAATAAAGTCACAAAATGATTTCGATTTGATAATAATGTATCGTCGATTTTATAATAATGTAATTAGCCCTTTTAAAACATTGCAAACTTATTACGAAAAATATTGCCTCAGCTGAGAGTTGAATGTAGAACCTCCCAATTATTCAGAACGAATATCTTTTTCAATTCGACAAAGTGAGATGAATCTTGAAAGTCCCAATTTCCGAAGTATGTATATATATATATATATATATATATATATATATNCTATTTATTATTATTAGTAAGTAATTTTAACTTAAATTTTACGTTAGTTTTTATTTAGTATTAAATTAATTAATTAACTTAAATTAAATTAAGTAATTAAATTAAACTAAATTAATTTTA
>NW_012130113.1:743890-745111 GCF_000143395.1 Atta cephalotes | reverse complement strand
AACGTTTAACGTTTACTTACGTCTAACGAGTAGCACACACACACACACACACACACACACACACACACACACACACACACACACACACACACACACACACAAAACCACGTTTCTACTCTGATAAACAAACAACGTATCGTCATTCGTTTAGCGATACGCTCATCTCATGTTATAATGGTTATTTATAAATATGTATAAACAACTGATTAAAAGTGAAGAATCATCATGATATTATATCGCGCCGAGGGTTTTGAGATGAATGTTCGTTACACTCGTGGTAACTAAAAATAAGTATATTATTATATACACTAATGACACATATTTGAAAGATAATTTCAGATCTAGCCCATATACGCCCGCCTCATATATTTACATTTATCAAGCAGATCAATTGTGCAATATAAAATTCTTAGCAATATATAATTTACAAAAGTATTTATAATAACAAAACGTATACATTTGTATAATAATACTTTATAATAAAATGCTACGTACATTTTTATTCATAAAAGATATATTTTGATAGCTTATTAATGTACAGATATTTACGAAGACGTTCAAGGCAGCTCGCTTAAAAGTTTTTAAATAGATAACATAAATGGACTATTCATTGTAAAAAACAAGATTTTATTTTATGATTTATAAATATATTCTTTTTTTACTCCTTGCTTATTATCTTGTATAAGAATATATTATGCAGGAATAAGAAGCATATTCCCTTTATATTCTGCTTGAGGCTCCGCAAGATCTTAATCCAACTTTAGTAATAGCAGACATTTGACATATAGTTCTGTTGCTGCAACAAGGAATCAACGTGTTCTATCCGCTTTTAATGATGATACCTAGATAGAAAATCATTTTTCTCGAATCGCAAGCACTTTGCATTGGACCATCGATTTGCATATATAAATTCTAGCATCTTATTACCCTCTTCCATCTGCCTGTCGTGTTAAATCAGGAAAATGAACGCGGCGTCTAATTTCCTCGAGCTTCCTATAAAGCTCGCATATTATAAACTCTGAATTCCTACAAAAGCGATTTATCTCAATGATGCACAAAGACAAAAGGAAAATTTTCTTTTATTCTGTATTGCATTCAGAATACTCAAAAGAGAGTTACGATTGTTTCTTAAAATCATATTCATTTGTAATAAAAATAAAGAAAGATTATATAAACGTCAAGAAAAAATTAAATTAGCTTTAAATCAATTTAATTTTTTTT
>NW_012130113.1:739235-741700 GCF_000143395.1 Atta cephalotes | reverse complement strand
CTCTCTCTCTCTCTCTCTCTCTCTCTCTCTCTTCTTCTCTCTCTCTCTCTCTCTCTCTCTCTCTGAATGTTACATTGCTATGCTAATCATTTCTTAAAATTATCATTGAACAATTGCTAATCTCAAGAAAGATCGTCGATGCGACTGAAACATGTTCTTTTAACCGTGCGATATTTATAGACTGAACAAAGAGTCATACAGAGGACGCGGCCTTTTGATCTCTAGAATTATCATATTCTACAACAATGCACGTCCATACTGCTACCTGCCGACTTTTCAAAAAAATTTTTAATGAAAAGTATTTAACTGTATAAATAATTAATGTCGAGACATTACCGTGTCGTTATCTCCTGATAACAACAACAACAACAACAACAACAACAGTAATAACAATAATAATAATAATAATAATAATAATAATAATAATAATAATAATAATAATAATAAATCTATCGAACATATCATTTATTTCTATACTTTTTAAAAACTTTTTAAAAAAGTCATCGCAATATTCTTCGAACAAATTAGCTGAGTAGTGATTCTTCAATATAAAAAATAATCTATTGAGAAAATAATCTATATTATAATAAATGTCTAAATTGTCCAATTTTTTCTTTTGTTACGATCGTTTCTCGTATGCAATCAACAGTAAAGTTCTAGACAATATGACCAATGTATACTCCAACTTTGCACACATTTGTTAAATATTGACTATATAGATAATTGTGTATATCATGTAGGTATATGATATTTGCTATGTTGGTCATATCATCTGGAGGCCCTTTAGAGAAAGCCTCCAATTTCCTTTTTTTAGTATTGTTTTGTATTTGACAAAAGCTTTGTTTAGAAATATTGGAAATGATACTTTATAGAATTGTACTTGTGTTTTGAAAGAAGATTATGAATAAAATTGCTTAGCAATTTGATAAGCAAATAAACTTAAGCTTCTAACTTGTATTGAGATCATAAAGATATTAAATAAATGGCTGATATTTTGGAGGTGAAGTGACGTCATGATCGACGCCAACGAGGGTTGGTACATTATGACAAGAAGGGACCATTTGACCCCACTCATTGTTTCTAATCCCACAATAAATTGAAGCAGCTGTACCGGCAATTGATACAAATTTACGTACAGTCCGACTCATAAGGCGCGAATCTTACTTGTTGCGACACTGTTGTGACTTAGTCTCCAAACGCATAACTCGTTTATTAAATTGTATTCCGTTCTGTATTTTACATATAAATCATCTCTTTGATTATGATGAATCATAAGCTATTAAGAACAATATAAACGTCATAGCTTTTATATTATCAAAATAAGACGTAAACGTAAGATGTGGAATTGCAATAGCTGATTTAACATCATATGGAATTATCGTTATCAAAAAATAAGAGAGATTTATAAGAGATTTATAATCTCTTTACGACATGTATAAATCTTAAACTATACATATAATCAAAATATTAAATTGACATATTTATAATAAATCTATATATATTTTAAAGATTATATTTATAATGATATTTATCAGTAAAGATTCAAAAAATTTTGTGAAATATTTGAGTGTATAAAATTCCCTGATATAATTTTTATTCATAATTCCAGAATTAATAACTCTAATTAAATTTAAATTATTTATAATAAATAAAATATTCTAATTCAAACGAAAATTTTATCTTTCAGAAATAATTTTTAAGATGATATGATTTATGCAAAACAAGAGAGAGAATAAGTTTTATTAATCTATATATAAGTAAGTTTGTAAATTTGAAATTAATTTATTATCCCACATCAAAGCGAATAATCATTTACGAAAATATTGAAAATACTTGTCATCATTTCCTCGATGAGAAAATGATATCGTCATCATAAAGATGCAGAAAAATTTGATTTTTATTGCAGACAATTCACGCCATGACGGTTCCTGACTGCCACATTCGCAACAAAGATAACGGATTGACGTAGGCGGACTGTGCGATAACACAGTCGTCGATTTTTTTTACAGTCAGTTAAAAAGTTATCAGACAGCCTCCGAAGGGGTCGAGCTGGAGTTCGACTTCGCTTATAGCATTACTTCTCTTCTTTCATGCGCGCAGGATAATTCTGACGTGCGGTCATTTCTTTGCCTGACTGATTGTAAAATGTCAGAAAAGGCCGGTGCGAGAATACACCGCCGCGCCATCAAGCGCATGGAAGAAGCTATGCACCGCGTATTTACATACATTATTTCTCCATATAATATACATTGTATTTTCTCGAGGCATTTATAATTTTTAGACTGTCGTTACAATTTTAAGTTGCACAATGAGAAATTCTAAAACTCGAAATTAGTCTCTCTCTCTCTCTCTCTCTCTCTCTCTCTTACTACTTATTATTATATATATATATATATATATATACTCTCTCTCTCTCTACTACTATATATATATATATATATATATATATATATATATATATATAT
>NW_012130113.1:722134-738739 GCF_000143395.1 Atta cephalotes | reverse complement strand
TTATTTAATTTTATTACGTCGTTACTATTTAATTACGTATACATAGAGTAAGTAACTAACTAACTAATAGTTACTCTCTCTCTCTCTCTCTCTCTCTCTCTCTCTCTCTATATATATATATATATATATATATATATCTTCCCCCCCCCTCTCTCTCTTTCTTTATATTAAAAAAACAGTGTAAAATTTGATACTATATGATGTCTGTATAATTTTCATTGTGTTAACACCAATATGATGTAGATTTAACCACCATGGGTTTTAAATCACACCATGATGGTAGATACATCAAAGCTTTTAGATCCACACCTGTGATGTTAATATGTTAATACTAACAGAGTGAGAATTATATAGACATAGCATGATAGCTAAAACTATATCGATATTTTTTAGAGTGACAAATTTATTCTTTTATTGAACCATTTTATTTTTCAAGCTTTTATTTTTTATTTTTTACTGTTAGATTTGTCGTCAGAAATACGTTTTTTTCGTACGTTGTTTGCACTTGTATAATCGATTGTATTTATGAAAAAGCGATGATTTTCTCGAAAGAAATTTTAATACATCTGACTCGTCTTAAACTCGGCTGCGTGTTGCTGACCATTATTTATTTTTATCTCCTTGGAACAAGCGTTGGATTGATTGTACGTTGCATCCATTGCGGGAAGCTTTGTTTGCATGAAACTTTCGCAGTTAGTTAATCGCTGAGCGATGACGACACGCGATTTATCGTGCACGTATAATTACAGCTCGCGGTAGGAACGGCATCGGTCGGCTTTAACAGGGGATCAGTCGATTATGTCGGTCGGTGTTATTCAAATTAATTTTATGATAACCAGAGATAACCCAGGCAAAATAACATTCATCACAGAAAATCAAAGAAGACTATGTTTGCTTTTCAATCTTTCTGTACATCTTACATAGAAATTATAGACGCCGTACAATATTTTTCGATTCATAAGCTCGATAAATATTCCATAATAATTCTCTCCACCTTTATATGAACCATTCATTTCATCTTATTTCAATAATAATTTATATAAAGAAGATTCTTTTTATTAAAGTATTGATAATACATTAAAAAATTTTTTACATTTTATAAAATTTTTATTTTTTATTTAATGTACTGTGTTCAAAGTTGTGCATCAAGACCAGAAAGATATACAATTATTGAATATTTATCAAGATATCGATATATACAGAGAGATAATAAATAAAAGACTTATTTTGCAAGAAGAAAGATAGCAACTTCTATGTACTCTCTGTAAGAGAAAAAATTATGCTGCAGTTTACAAGTTTTCTGTAGGCTGAAACGAAGCGATTAACCGTTCGACGAGTTCGCGATTTCAACTGAGAATAATCATGGGAAGAAGATCGTTCGAGGCTTGCGCTCGCGGGAAATGAGTTTACGCGGTCGGTTCTTTCCGGGGCGTGAAAATTAATTAACCTGCCGTCATAATTTTACGTGGAGAAAAATGTGAACTTGGACAAGTCCGGCCGGCAGCCACCGCGCCGCAAATCACGACGTGCCGAACCATAGTGTCATGTAGCGAAATCGCCGTAGGGATTTACGCAAACCGCGGGATGGAACGGGATGAAAGCGTGATAGCGGTGAGTTTACCAATGGCTCGCAGCGAAGAAGCTTCTCTCGGTAACGCGCATGTCAAGATTGCACGAGAAAGGCGGGAACCTTTGATCCGGGCGTTTCATCTCGGAAGGACCCCTCATGGGCTCATCGCATTTCACAACTTGTATTTATACGTAAAAGCCTGCTCTAACTTCGCCCTCGCGTTAACCCTAGAATGCTTGATTTGTTTCTCTGATATTTTGCTCGCAAATAGCGATAACGTAAGAAATAGATCCAACAGCTGATCATGTTAATCACCACTTCGTATTTCCTTTTTTATTTTTTTCGTATTTCCTTATAAGCAGTGAGAGTAAAATGGAATAGACGAAAGTAGTGTTTTTTTACATAATTTAAAAAATTGCAATTGATCAAATGTATTATGCATACGCATCGATAAATTTCTTTGTTTGATCAACATTAATCGTGTTGCAGAGAAGGAAAGATCTAGAAAAGAAAGAAGCATTAATGGTAAACATCACTGAATTATTTCTCCCCTGGTTTTGCGGTCAAACATTTGAAATTCAAGTTATTCTGTTATCTCGATGTCAATTAAATCACATCGTCAAAGGAGGTCATTGAACTCTTCGATGTCTTTACAAAAGCCATCGTTGAGGAAACTTTATTCTGAATACGTTTAACATTTTGAATGAGACTGCATGTAGTTGACTTAATTTTATCTCCTTTTATCAGAATTTGAATCTAACGGATTATTTACGAATGCATTGTTTCTCGTTTTTATTTCATTTATACCTCACATTAACATTTTGAACAAGGAAATGAAATATTATATAATAAGCATTAGTTTTGTGGAGCTTGTTGAAACTAAGTATAAATTTTGCTTTTATAATATGGACATTTGTGCAAAGCACAATCTATAAAATATATACAGATAAATTTCTTTTTTAAATCTACAAAAGTCTTGTGGAAAGGATTAATAATTTTTTAATTATATACAACTTATAGATGATAGAAGTTTGGTTGGTCAGTCATATACATTTTGAATAAATGATGAACTCATTCAAAAGTAAAATTATTTTAATTTCTGTAGTGATATTTGTGCATGAAAAGAGTCATTGACTGAAAGTGTTGGAATATTTTTTGGTTACGTCCCTTTAATGTCTCGAGAGGCCTCGCGAGTTACGAAAGCTCGCTTGATTCTGACAGCGGGCGATCCTCTCCGTGCGTAGAGGAGGAATAAATTGAAAAGATCTAACTGGCAGCGGTCGAGGATCGATGGTTATAGAACAAGCGAACCACTTCGAAGTGAGAACGAGATGAATGACTGGCCGCGAACTGGTCTGTCCAGCTTTGAGTGTCTGTCTAAGTATTGTGTAAAGTCGGAAGTATCGAGAATGATTCCGCGAGAGATGTGGAAATCTAAGTCCCACAAGCAATGCGACAATTTTACCAGGAAATTATTTAATATGAAATAAATTTGTAATAAACATAAAAAGCAATGATATAAATCCATATCGAGTATCAGGAAGTCGGAAGCTTATACATTTATATTAATTTGCGAAATATCTCAAGCGAAAAATCAATGATATACGCGGTATAATTATATGTCAAACGATATACGTGATATAATTATATGCGAGATTCAATTGTGCTTTTTTTTATCTGCGATTTGTTCAATTTTTGAGCACCAAATTAATTGTAACAAAATATTGATTATGTTTAATTAAATTTTAATAAAATATTAAGTTTTTATATTTAACTCAGTGTTGTAAATGTTGCTCCAAAGTTGATTTTTGCATTTTGGAAGCTTTTATAAAAATTCACGGAATTAAATTTAAACGATGTATATTTGCTTCTTCAACTTTTAATATCAATTATTAATTTTTAATTTTAATAGTTAATATAAAAATTTCCCCCTCCATTATTTTTGAAAAAGAAGTTGGAGAATTCTTTTTTATTTTTAACTACTATATAAAGAGAAAACGGTTAATATGTATGTACATGTCAGATTCTTATCCTGCGGCAAAGAAGTGTTATCAACTGCGCTCATAACTAAAGTAATCACTCGGCAGGATGGGGCGCCATATTGAAAGAGCGTGAATCCGCGAGAGCGACGAGCATCGTTTACCCCTTTCCTCTGATAGCAAAACAAAGGAAATGCGTTAACACGGATGGCACAAAGCGACTTTCAACTTAAACGTGATTTCTCGATCGCATTTTTCCTTTTCTCTCTCCGTTCGCTTTCTCCTTCCTAGAAATTAATACGCTAATGATACTAAAGTTATGCATAACACCGATTACGTCACATGTAAAATCAAACGTTTACAATCGTATTACGTAAACTTTAATTACTGTCGGTTGTTTGAAATTGCCAAGACTGCCGACTTCCTACTTCGTTGCAGTGTTCGGAGGAAGGAGAAGGAGAGAACGGCGCTCTCTGGTCTTCGACGTCTGGTGTCTGAGAAACACTGCTGCTCATAACCAATGGACCAGACCCACACGCACACATGAACCATGCACACTCACTACAGGACACGCGCTCTCATGCAAGATCCGTAATTCCAAGAAGCGTACAGTCATCGGAAAAAGTGAAGGGGGTTTCTGACGAGGGTAGGAGGCGGGGGTGCCGGTGGTTGCTGGTAGTGGAAATGCACGCATTACCAGTCGGGCATATTCATGAAAGTTCCTTGACATCGTCGACGATACCGGGCGAATGACCAAAGCGAGTCGCGGAGGTCGGCCGCGTGAAAAAGGAAACGAGCACCATTGCGGATTTCCTATTGTCTCGCATGACCGGCGTGGTTCCGATTGGGAGTTTTCCATATTAGGACACGGCTTTCGTGTTCGACGATCGGTGATCGGCGTTTCACTGCATTGTAATCCGGAGAGACTATTTCCTTTAAGAATATTTGATAACGCATAAGAGAATATTCATATTAATTTTAAGATTAGTCGTATTAATAAATCTTGATTTCCTGTCATTATATAACAAGCTAATAAAAAATATATTGCAATAACCGCCATTTCTTTCATTACAAAAAAATTACTTGAACAACTTGAAAGTTGTATCTGCATACAGATTTCTTTGCTTGTCTCTTATCATAAAGTTTTAATATTCAATTTTAAGTGTACCGATGACTCCAGGTAATCAATATGTAAACAACATTTATGTAAATACAAAAATAGTTAGTTGTGTGACGTTTATATAAGTACAAAAAGTAGGTAAACTGAAATATTCATGAGCGTGATGATAAGTGCAAATATATTTTTGCTATAAATACCAATTATGTAACGAGCTTCTTCTCAAACATCGAAATAATTCTCATATTTATTCCGTGTAAACGATATAAACAGCATTGATTACGTAGAACTCAATAGATTGCGTACTCTGAGCAAATCTCTCTTCTTCGATACTTTTTGCGTACGTCTCTACTTTATAAAATCTTGAGTCTGATCTACAATTGCGTAAATGCAGTTGTAAAAATCACCAAACACACAGCCGGATATTCTTTTCGTCTTCAACTGATTGGTCAATTTTTACAATTATAACCACTTACAATTTACGTTTACGCAATTGCTTTATGCGTTGATCGAAGGATCGAAACAGAGAGAGGAAGGATTACGAACAAGTCGGTCCTGTTTCCATCCGATGAACACCTTCAACTCTTCCTATCCGCACGCAGTACCTCCTTTTTGCTTTATTTCCGTGTCCGCGTTAGCATGAAAGAGGTATATTCATGAAAGATTTTTTTTCTCATGTCGACGACCCCGCGCAATCGTGAAGGGACTGTCGAAGAGGAAGAGACAAGGAGTGGCCTGTGCCGTGCATCGTGTGACGTGCACGAACCGGACGACTTCTCGAAGGGCCTCACATCGTCATTTTCCAAACAGCCGCCTATTTGCATCCTGATAAGCCTATTCGATACGCAGTCTCCTACTGAAGAATCATAATACATTGCTATATGCATTTTTCATAACTGCATAATATTTGTCCGAAGAAGCAGCTTGATCTTCGATCAAGAAGCTTAACTTGACAATTCGTACATTCAATATTGGAAAAACTTATATTAATTCTGGTAGATTCATAAAGAAACAAAATAACACTTATAGTTTATCTCCATCAGCAATGTTGGATTTTAAAAGAAGTTTTTGATTGTGAATTCTTATAGATAAATTTATGTTTGTAAAAAATATAATAAGTAAAATACAATATAATTCAATTTCTAGTATAATAAAAACTCATTAAAACTTTTATAGGTATGTAAAAATTGTTTTAGATTTTTATATAGTCTTAAACAATGTGAAAATCTGCACTTGAAAACTTAAATTGCGGACGAAGGATGAAAATTTTACATTGTCAATGAAGAATTAAATTTATCAAGCATTCTAGTCGAGATAATCAAAATTCAACCAAAATTAATAAAAATAACCAAAATTTTAATTAATATGAACAGAATGTATTTTGTTTATAATTAGAACATTTTTTTTACAATAAATTCAATTTTATACTTGGTAATCCAATAAATTAAATTCAATATATAAATAATATAATCATACCATTTTTATTTAATTCCTGAACGAAGTTTTATATATATAATTCGATGCAATTTGATTTATATACAGTCATATAGGTGTATATATATTTTAATGTATGCCATGCTAATGAGCTTTAAGAACGATTAAAGAATTTAGATCGCTCTCCCTAGTTTATTTCTTATCTGTTTAATTATGCGTCATTGTAAAGACAAAACAGTGTGTCAGCAGTTAATCGCAACCAGTTTTAGCAACAAATGTTAAAAAGAGCTGATAAATTTTTTCTTAGTATTAAAATATTATTATTATTAAAATAGTAATATTATTAAAATAATTGTTGCTAACTTGATAATCTGGGAAATAGTTACAATGTAAACAACTGCAATCTAAATCAACTAATAATGATAAACTTAAAGATTGTGCGGAGTGATTCAAAAGATAAAAAATATAGGAGTTTCATAAAAACAAAGCACTATCAATCGTTCTCATTTTCATTTTTTTCTATCAATGATATTCTGAATAAACAGCAATTATCACACTTTGAGAAGTTTTTTCTGATCGCGATTATTCAACTTCATTTATGTTGTATTCACACAACGTTGCGTGATTCGCTGACGTCTTTCCAGCGACTGACTGCGTAAACAAGCTCTTTATAATATAATATAATATAATATAAATTATATGCGACCTGTTTTGTTTATTTAATTGATAAAATCGTATCTTAAAATAAAATCAACGTTCGAAAAGAATTTTCAAAACGCATGTGATCTGGGCAAAATAATGTAAGCATATCAATAAAAATTATCTTTATGAGTTATATCGATATTACATCGACCTATATAAATATAAAGGTTTTTTTATAAATATAAAGGTTATTTTTTACTAAGGATTTACATATATATTAAGTTAACACATTTCGCTCTTACATGTGCATATAGAAAGCGAATAGTAAATTACGGATGTTAACGATCCTCGGTGTTAACGATTATTCTATTAACTCGATGAACATATGCTTTACTTCCGCAAACAGCTGATTTACGCGAGTTTTTTTCTTACGTCCGGTTTTACGTAAACATTTCACTGCTATGGATAGATTAGATGAGCAGTTTATGATATGTATTCAATGAGATAACTTGACACGTGACTTGCATTTGAGATCTTTAGATGAAAGGCGAAGCCACGAGGCATTTATTATGTGTTATGAATATATTTATGTCTCTAGATTTTTTAGAGATATTTTAAAATCTTCTTTAAGGAGATTAGAACTATAATAAAAATTAATATAACAAGGACGGAAAGTTGATATGAGTTCTAATCTTAAAAATCAGGAAATTCAAATTTTAATTAAAGTTAATTAACCGAAAAAAAGGATTCAAATTTCTTAATGTTATAAAAGACATTTTTCTAAAATGGTACACTATTTCAGTTATGCATTTATGTTGCTAAATTTTATTTACTTTAATAATAATTAATTTTAATAATTATGGTTTAATAAATTTATCATATCAATTTCTATGTATATTTTAATTTTACAATTTGTTTAGTTCTAATTTACTTTTTTCTTTTTTCATTTTTGATTTAGAAAAAAAAAAATAATCAAGTAAAGCGTCATAACATAAGTCGATTAAAATCTAAAAGAATTGACTTCTAATAAAAATCCATTTTAACCAATGTGATTCGCCTAATGTCACAAATTGCAGTTACAATTGAAACTAGATATGCTTTTATATTATACTGTTAATGCTAATCGATGACAAAGAAATTTGAATGACCTATTTTTGATATAATACCTTAAACAATACCTCTGCTCGATCTCAGAGATTAGCTTACTTTCGCCACTGGATATTTTCAGAAAACAGAAACGATTCGGGTCTAACGATCATCGACCCGGGCAATTAACACAAAGTAGACCACACGCGGGTCTGACCCCAGTTTTACGTGGTCGCTCGTTCATTGGCGAACAAAGGGCAGAATCTGTCGCTGGGAGACTACACGCTCGCGATATACCTGCGTGCACATAACGGCTACGCAACATATGCGAATGAGAGAGACCAATGCTTTACGACTTATACACACGGCCTCCTACGACGATCACACGTGGCCCGACATTGGCGTCATTGACGAACAAAGAGAGCGCGATAAGCTTCAGTAATGGTACAACTCCTTCTCTCGTCGGAAGCTATTCTATCCTTATACCGATGTCGCGAACTTCGGCCTCGACCCTGCTTGAGGTGAATTCTTTAATGAGATACGAGTAGAGAAACGTCGCAGCAGTCTGCATCCACTGCAATGCCTTCTGTGTGTATGTATTTATGTGTGATTCTTCTCGAGAATAAAGAAGTTTTGTCTGTAAAATCGTCTAGCACAGCGAAGAAAAGTACTAAAATTATTTTAAAAATTTACAATTTTATATAATTAATATTTTCAAACTTATATTTTTGCACAATGAATTTTTGATACCCATATTTTTTTTATACAATTCCCGTTAGAATACAAAATAAAGCAAAGAGAATTGACAAGATGAGAGAGACTGTAAAAGTTAGCTCTATTTAAAGTATTAGAAATTTTTTATTGTCTTATTATTATTATTATTATCTAATAAAATCTAATAAAATATATAATAATTAATTAAATACGCTTGTAATTATGGGACTAGTAATAAATTAACATCTTGTAAAGTTTTCATGAAATTCTCATATTCTCGTACAAGTTTCATTTTTTTGCTAATGATATTATTTATAAAATATTATCTTATAAAATATTATTTATCTCACTGACAGCAAAATTAATAAAAAACAAACTTAGTTTCTAAGATCAATGATAACTACCTGACTAGTTGTTATTTTAATCCGACCTTGTATATTTTGACTGCTCGATTAATAATCATCCAAGAGGTGTGCACGATCAACGAGCCGCATGCTGTAACAGCTGAAACGCTCGACTTTTTCTCTCGTGATGTCACATATGCGCACAATCGTATTTCCTTTTTTCCCTTTCTAACTAAAGGGTAGAAAAACATTAAGGAGTTTCTCGTTTGCTTCCTTTTCTTCGTCCCCAGGCAACATCGTTCTCACTCTCCGCCATTTTTCTCTTTCAGAGCAGAGTTTCTACATTTCTTGGTTGTGTTTTTGTTCGTGACCCAACAAATTGTTACTATTTAAAATTGTACGAACTGCGTCGAAGTGTAATTGCAATATGTAAATCGATCTCTATTTATAGAAAGTTTGATCAAAAAGGTTCTAAATATGCAACATCTTATTCGTATCTAAAATGTACAAATCCCAATGAGAAACGACGTATGTTATTAATTATGTGTTGTCTGATATTAAAATATATTCTACGAAATGAGAAATTGTAGTTTTGATTAAGATATTTATTAATAATTATGCAAGTAGATTCCTAGCAGTATTACTTTGTTACCACTGTTAATCTTTCATTTTAGAATTTCACAATTATTTAATTCCGACAATTCTGATATAATGAAAAAATAGTGCAAAAATTTAATTTCTTAAACTCAATTTTAAAATGTAAGATAAATGTGAAATAAAAATATACTTATTTAATTAATTATGAGAAATAATTAACAAATATACACGCACATAATTGCTTCATTTATTAAGAATGTATGTAATTATCAGAAATTGTGCAATATGCGCTCAAAGATTAATGTGAAAATGTACATACGAAACGACGATCAAACGCCAGCTTGTTCTCTCTCTCGTTTGTATCATGATCGACAATTGACGGGTGCATCAATGCAGAACGTTAAGCCGCATTGCACTGCGGTGAGTTTTGCCGCAACTAAAGTTATAACGAGAACCGCGAACAACGTGAAAAACATGATTCTCAATTTACTGATAGTTAACTATAACATTGCGACAAACGAGTTGAGCATGAAGAAACAGCGCGAACATAGTTGGTATCCGGTAGGACCAGATTTCAGAAACGCGGAAAAACCCGTTTCTTTAACGAACGATTATTTTTTTCGCGAACGTTTCCGTAGTCGATCGGGGAAATCGCAATTTACCTCGGGATTAAAGATAAAAACGTTTCGACAAAATGACTTCACCAAAAGTCACCAAAATTGTAATTAAAATATTAGATGTTTCCAAATAATACAGTATATTGGGACGCATAAATATTATATATTATTTATATACATACATTTAATAAATAAAAATTGAAAAATTGTAATTTGGACTATTTCTTATTAATCCCTCATCGAATAGTAGTTTTAAATTAAACGTAGAATTTTGTTTTAAATGCAAAGTTGTCATCCATCTGTAATATAATATAATATATAATCATATATAATCATTTTAATTTTAATTTTAATTTTTAATGTTTAATTTTAATAAGTACTTCTTTGAGAAAAATATACTTAATATTCACTACAATTAAATTCATAATTGTAAAATTTTATAAGCATCATTATAAAACAAATATAGTAAACATTATAAAACAAACATAGAAATAGCTCAACTTCCCAGATTTATTTACAATCATTTTCATAATTATTATTATAAATATATTATTCTACGATCGATACTTTATATGAAATATTATGATGCCAATTAAATAACAATTTCCTCGAAGCTGACATGTCATTATTACTCAGCGTGAAATATATTATTGTTCATGAAGTGCTTATTGTTAACACGTTATTGATCCTTTAACGCGGACTTCATCCATAAAACATTACGTAACTTAACTTTAAAATTCTCAGAAAAATAATCAGATAAAGAAAAACACTAAAGTTCTTTTCGCGATAGCTTTTTTTCCATATCCTATCATAGGTTGAATATCAACATTTTACCTATTTTAGTTGACAGCTATCTTGAATAACTTATTGGAATAGCTCATGAGTGATTCTTTTAAGTATCATAATCATGACATTTTCTTTAATTTAAAGTAGAACTTTTGTTTGTTTACAATAATAAAAGTAATCAATTAGTAAAATATTCAAGTAACATATATTTTATATTTTTCGTATGCTTCACATGTGTGTTCAAATAAAATTTTGCGATTAAAGCAAACATGATTTCGATTTTTTTTCCATCAGCACATCTTTCTATTCTTGTAGATTCTTATATACATATATTTTATTATATTCTCACATTCACATTAATGTAATAATATCACAATCTCTCTAAAGTATCTTTATTTATTTAATTATTGATATCAAGTACGTCGTAAAATATAGTGTTTTTTCACATCACGATTCTCTACTTAGACGACTAACTAATAGCGAAATTAATAGTCAATTTGCATGGTAAGGTTGCGTGATCGACTTGACGCATTAAAAGCTTGCCCGCGCTCCGTGATGCGTGTAGCATGCTCTCTGGCGTCGCATAAAGCCGTATGTAGGATTTTGCAAACTGGTTCCTCGATAAAGCGAACGGGTTTGCTACATCACGCATACATTTCCTAACGATTTTTTGCCAGCGAAGCGTGCCGCAAAAAAGGAGCGGCGCTTGCCGCGAATAATGCGAAAACCGATCGCATATGTTGAAAGCATTCACTTTCCATTTCTCTCGATTCGCACTGCTCGCGCATTCGGTCGAGGTAGGATAATGAAATTAACGAGCAAACTAGAAATATTTCACACGGAGTTAGCCTCTTAAAGACTACGAACGACGTCAGTGTCTACCTTGAGTTGCGTCGTTTCTCAAAGTTGCATATGAATATACATATATCAAAAGAATTTGAGAGGTATAAAAAGGATAACAAGATATTAACATGCTTATAACATATTGATAAAATATGGCGCTAATAAAAGAATATAAAATTACAATAATATACATAATCATACTCTCCTAGATTTTTTTCTCTTCCTTAGATTTCGTACTTTCAAAAAATTGTTTAATATTCATATTTACAGAAAATATATAGCTTTTAGCAAACGTTAAAAATATTTTTGATTCTGACTGGATAAAAAAAATAATATAAAATAATTAATGATGCAAATAACATGTGCAATTTAGATAAACAATTATCAGAGTTAAAAAATTTAGATAAAAAACTAATTTTGTTGAGAATTATGATAACTTCATCATCGAAATTTCAACTTCTTGACAAATGATGTTTTTTTTGCAAAATCGTGTCTTTTCTATAATGTATTATGGTGAATGAAAAGCCAAGAAATCATATCCGGGTTTATTAAAGAGTAATTTAGGACTTATTTCCATTAGGAAAATGTCTCTTATGAAAAAGTTGCAATCTGCACTACGTAATAACGCGAAACAAATCGGACATACTGAAAGCAGCCACTCTAACTTTCTCTCTTTTGGTACATCGTACTTGCTTTTAGCTGAAATCTTTCCGCATTAACTTCATCATGATCTAAGTAAGACGCGAATACTCGATTTATAATTTTACTTCTGAGATAGAGCGTCATTAAGTCTTATAAACAATTTTTACGCAAATTAATATTAATAAAAATTTATCCTTAAATGCAAAAAATTTTTAATGTAAACAAGTTAATGTTTATTAAATTAAAGTTTATTTATTAATTTCTATTTGTTGCCTTCTATATATACTGAGAAAAAATAGAATCTAGTAGGATTAAATAGTAATTTTGATGAAAATGGACGAATCAGAATTTTCTGATTAAATCTATTAGAATTCTAATTGAGATAATTAGAATTCTGATTGATATAATTATTCTGATAAAAATAAGATTCTAGTAGATTTTGCCAGAAATATTGTATCAACTAGAATTCTGGTTATCTTAACTAGAATTCTAATAAATTTAATCAGAAAATTCTGATTCATCTATTTTCAAGAAATTTTTTTACCAGAAATTTTTTTTTGTGTATAGTATTTAACTTTGAATAATTATTCTAGAAACTAGGATAACTTCTTTGAACCTACAAATGTGCAAAAAAAATACGCAAGAACGATCACGACGATGAGACAGCGATGAGATCGTAACGTAACTTGTTCTTCGTGCTAGTATGAGACTGTTTACCAATCGGGAATCCCACGAATCGATAAACTATTTCAGGGAACACGGATGCGCGTATGTGCGTGTATATGTGTGTATATGTGCGTGCGTGTATGCATCTTGCACATCCGTGCACGTTTTGCAACATCTATCCGCAACGCGCATACATACATAATAGTACAATTATTGTAATTGCGTCTCATGCATAGGTAATGCCGTTTACTTCGCATGCTCCTCCTCTCGCGGATACACAGCCGATTATAATGAAGATCGTTTTGCAATGCTCGTAATCTTTCGATCTCTCCGGCTGTGCTACAGCGGCATCGTTCCAATAAGTCCGCGGAGCTCAAGGTAAAACGCGTACTACGCTCATTGTTTCGCAGATTCATTCTCGTAGTTAAACGCCCCTCCTCTTCTCTCTGTTTTTGATTATTACGAAACAAGATACAGCGAATCATACAGATAAAACATCTCTTATATGCGATTTTAAAGATGTAGGCTTTTATCCCACAAATAACGAAGTAAATTTTTAGTTTTCTACAACTTTTAGAAAGCATAAAGACATTTCTTACTTCCTCCTACATTACGCAACGCAATTAAAACGAAACATTCTTCTCCTAACATTTAAGTGGAAGTAGTAATGTTTCTGATAAATGTGACAAAACTTTTTGAAAGAATTGTGGAACAGCATTTTTGAAAGATTATCAAACGTTTATCGAAAAGTTCAAAATGAGTTTCTGAGGTTTTACTGCGGATGCATGTGACTCAACGACTATGTTTTCATCTGCAAGCATTCTGTATTTCCGATGACTCGACGGGGGAAAACACATTCGACATCGGTATCTCATGAGCACATTTCGGAAACTTGAATGAACGCCAAAATCCGCGTGCTAAAATAGGCACTGAAAGATAACATTTTTTTCTCGCGAGTGGAAACGAATATCGCTATTAATAACATTTAAATATTCTTTTTACATTTCCAATTGTCTAAGTCTCTATGTTTTATGTGAATAAATCACTTGATATGTCTACACTTACAGATTTTTATATATCTTCCAGTGATGGTCTGTTCTCTGCGTTTTAAGTATACTTTTTAATGCTAATGAAGAGTAAAACGTCATATATATTAATTAAAATTATGAAATATATACAATGTAAATTATTTAAAGTTAAAATTATGAAGTATATATACTTTTCCGATTAATAATATTAATTCAAATTATTTATCTATCTTGTAATAATTTTAATAAGCAAACTTGAGAAAAAATATAAAAACATAATCAGTACTATTCAGCAGCATCATGACGTATTTGCAATAATTAGTTCAATCGTAATAAAAGTCAGCACTGGTGAAAGCGATTCTGAAAAACGTTTTGTAAGGAGAATTCACATCTAGCAAATAAACGCTAATATCTATAATAGTAGGTAACCCATAATTAGCATCGCTCCAGTGTAGCGCATACTTCGACTACCGTGCAGTTATCTTTCATTATAACTGCCTCGATTTTTTTTAAACCGGTCTATTGCATCATGAACATCCCGTGCGTAGGACCCTCTCTGTCATCTTGAGAACACCTTTCCATCACGAGAGGCGGTAAAGAAGGTAGCCATGTAAACATATATGTTACTGTTTAGCAAACGGTTATTAAATGAAAGCTTCTCCAACAGATCGTTACATCATTAATTCGACATATCATTAATTGGTAATAATAAATTTAAATTGAAGCTCACAATGTAATTGCAATTAATTTTATTTTGTATTATTTCTTTTACGCGGAATAAAAAATCAGATCGAAGGAGAGTTACGAACAATGGACCACGTTGAAAACACCGATCAAGGAGAAGTCATGAATGCAAAAGGAAGACGAGGTAAAAGAGTTTTGTTTGAGTAAGAGAAGAAAAAAATGGACGGACTATATACAGAAGCCACGGAGCATGTTTCGTCCTTTGTTGAAGATTCAGATAAGTTTGTGTATAGTAATGAGATGAAAATTTTTTGGAAATAATGTAGTATTATCTACATATATAACTAACTCTCAGTTTAAAAGAAATTGCTAACACGCAAACTTTTTAGCAATTTTATTTATTTTTAATCAAATAATGATAATATTATCTAAAGATATCTTAATGTGCTATCTGCTAGCTTAATGCATGCTATATAATATATTATGTATTATTGCAATGATTAATGACACAGTTCTACTTAAGAATCTATTTTTATACGATAATTTTTAATGGAATTATGAGCAATTAAAGTCAAAATGCTTCTTTTATTTAATCTGCGATAACTCAGTAATAAAATCTTAAGAACATTAAAAAAAAACCTATTTTGTAGGAAAAACTTTCATATTAATATGTCGCAAATTTTCGTAAGTTTTTTCTGAACAAATGACAGACTCACAAAGTGAAAAGTCCATTTTGTTCAGCTTGTAGTTTTCTATAGGTATGTGAAAATTATTAAATACACAAAAACTCAAAAGATAGTGATCTTTCGAAAGAGATTGTAAGCTTTAAAACTCCTTATTTTAAATTTAAATTTTGTTCATTTTTAACGAAGTTACAGCTGTTTAAATTTTGAAGTACTACAAATTTCCAACCCAAAATTTAATAAAATATTATCTGTACACTATTTTAAATCACATACCAGAAATAAGAAAATCTAAATAAAGTTCTGCGAATAATGGAGCTGTGACTGTAATAATGTTTACTGTTATAAAAACTTCAAATTTCAATATTGACGAAGAAAGAGCATATGATTTGCATGTTAAGGAAATTGAAAAACTTAAACCAAACATCAAGACAAAACAATAATTCATAGTCACTTGATAATAGTTCAATAAACGGACTTCTTCCATCATCGAGTTTTCTCTTTAATGTACAAGAAAGGATTCCAGCGTCTGGTTCATATCATAGATTTTAAAAGGAAACTGAGAGGCGAAGGAAAATGAAGAAAGGGAAATTTCCAGGGGGATGAGTGCCGAGGAAAATTCGTTATTTCTAGCTTGTATGGAACTTCGAAGTGGTCGGTCTGACAAGTCGAGATGGTTTCTGACCTGCTAAAACAAACCCCGGACCTATCTCAGACCGGTTTTTTATCGTAGCCTGCCGACCCCGGGACCGAACCACATCTAAAACGAGTGGATACCCCACTGTGTTGTCTTAGTCCCCGGCTAGACCGTTCCTCGAACGGATATGCGAGACTGGGTCTCAAGTTTATGCTAAAGAACCACCTCTCTATTCCTTCACGCGAGTACGGATGAACACCCACATTTAGCAATTCTCAAAATATTGCTTGCGAAATAAAATCGAATTTAAAACTTCCCTTGTCCGATTTCTAGAACGATTTTACAGCATCATAATACAATCTTGACTGTACTATAACTTTTAGTTAAAAAACGCGTTCCAAAATTAGACACACATCTAAAGTTTAATTTTGAAATTAAAACAAATATTGGACAAGTTAAATAATATATATATATATATATATATATATATATATATAGAGAGAGAGAGAGAGAGAGAGAGAGAGAGAGAGAGAGAG
>NW_012130113.1:717244-722114 GCF_000143395.1 Atta cephalotes | reverse complement strand
CGGTTAAGTTAGAACGTAACGTAGTTAGTAGGTAGTACGTAGTACGTAGTACGTACGTACGTTAGTAGTAGTAGAGTAGTAGAGATAGTNANGAGAGAGAGAGAGAGAGCTTTCATAGATAAATTTTTTAGTATGAAGCGACTTAGATCGGTAGTAAATCAAATTTTAAAATAAGAACCCCAAAATATATTCGATTGATTTTAATACCTATTTCTTGTGTAAATTTATATATATTTTGTTTCTGTATATCGCGCGTCGAAATTTTCCAGGCTTAAAAAACATTTATAGACAGAAATATTACTTATTAAATTATTACCAAAACAGTAATATTACTTATTAAATTATACAAGCAATTTAATAATTTTTTTTGAATGCTAATAAGCATTTTCTACAAGAATATTAGTTGTCATATGTTAATGAAATTTCGAAACTGCGAATAATTTATTACGAAAAATATTACCTCAATTAGAAATCAAACTCGGATCTCCCAAAATTTTTTAGAATATATTTGATAAAATATATTTGAAAGAGGTATATGTAGTTTTATATCTATATACAATTTCATAATGAGCTGTTTCAGCATCAAAAAGAAAAAAAATAATCAATTTTTAAATATATTTTTTCTGTGAAATTAATAACTAATTTGGCTGCAGATAATTAAAATATAAAGAAATCATAAAGTATAAAAAAGGTGTAATATTGTTACAATATTAAAATATAAAATGCAAATATATAAGACAATTTTTATGGCATATTTTTTTATAAAACATGATTACGTCACTACGTCTCTGTCACTTCCCAAGAATAGCTCATAAAATTATTATTAAAGGTGATCGTAAATGTCGTACTATTTTTAAGTAGAAAGTAGGCGCGTAATATGGCAATAATATTTAACTCGTTGTTAAAAGAGATCTCCAAAATTCCTAATGTTACTTTCATAACATTACCTACATCGTAGTACTTTAATCGTGATACTCATATTAACTTTGCCGCTTAAATCCCCAATCCTTTTTTGATATTCCGTAACCGGGCCAATAGTCACGAACAAACTTAATATTGTGAGCCAATCTGTCGAGTTTTACCATGCTTCTCACGTACATAACTACGTACAAATATTTTTCATTGATTAATCGGTTATACAATACATCATGTTACGTGAATATATAATTATTCGACGTACGAATTTAAAAAGATACTTATCGATCATGTGAACGCGAATCATTATTCAAAGTACAAAGTGAAATTTAATGCTTCGTCTCATTGTACATTGGCGATACTTTTTAATATAAATGCATATTAATTATTATTTTTTGTACTTTAATATGTATTATATATTTTACCTATTTATTATCTATAAATATATTTTTGTTAAAACAATTCATGCTTTATTCTTATCATAAAGATACTTCTAATTTATCGATTTACTCTTATCCTTTCTCAGAAAGTATAATTAAATAATATAATTAAATAATATAATATAATGTAATAATAACATAATATAATATAATATATATAACATAATATTTTTATATTATATTTTTACGAATAAATTCTTTCAAAACTACTGAATTATGCAACACGATCTTTTAAGATAAAATTTATTTGCCTCTTATCTCGTTTGCACTGCATCTTATCGCTTTACGGATGGCGTGTATCACATGGAAATAAAAATATTCAAGTCCAGCGGCGAAGTTGCATCTTATAACTAACGTTTTACACACGATTTTGCACGCGAGACGCGTAGTAGCACACGAAACCACGTATTTCGAGTAAACACTTGCTCGCATCCGCTTATAATAAGTAGTAGATGCACTGCGCACACGGATGTTTTATGCATCTCTCGAATAAAAGATTACATAAATTTTTATTGTACGTATCGACAAAATTAATGCTGCATTAATACTACATGAGGCCAGACAGATCGTAAGCAAAATCAAAAACGATTCGATATTCACGTCACATATTATCGTGTACGAAATACTATTCGCCAAGCAAATTAAAGTGAATTGTTGCATGCAGTAAGCGTAATAGCATGCTATTCTCTATCCTAATGTCACAATCGACCAATTACAATTATATGATGTAAAACATTTCTTTATATTACATCCAGTTTATCAAAATTATTATAAAAGTTTTATATTTTAATTTTAAATAATAAATTTTTCAAAATGTTAGACAGTAAAATTTCCTTTAAAAAAATATTTTATTAAACGTAATATATACATATTATTAAAACGACGAATTTTTTAAAATTTAATTAGAATATTTTTTATTTTCTAAAAAATATCATTTACTTGATATATATAAAACTTAAAAAAATAAAATTTGTTGACTGTTTTATAAAATTAATTAAATACGCACGTGTATATTTAGTATATTGAGTATATTTAATTCACAATATATATCTAAATTTGGAAACAGTATATATATATACTGTTTCCAAATTTTAACATATATATATGAATTATAAATAATATTTATTTTATTATGATGTCCTAGGTCATACAAATAGATGTTAGAGGACAAGTTGAAACGCTCCAATAAAATTAGAAAAGATACGACGTAGAGCGTAGTGATTCTTTCATTTTTAACAACCCCATGCCGAGCAGCAAGTGTAGGGCACACGGTGAGTAATCAGAAAAAAAAAGATAGGAAGGCTCCTCACGAGAAGAAGAGAAGATCTTTCTTCTCCTTCGAGAGAGGAGTAATTTCTTTTTTTGAGAGGCGTGACTCGAACGCACTCTCTGAGTAAGGTACATTTTAAAAGAATACGAGAAGTAAGGAAATAAAGTGATATTTTGTCATTTTCATCAAACAATCCGTTTTTTCTAATACCTTATTTTATGTTTTTTTAATGGTTCAAAATAATGAATTTTTTGAATAAATTTAATAGTATTCGGAAATTGAAAATGGCAATTTATTTAAAAAAAAGTTGAAAATTAGCCAACAATATTTTATTGTTAATCCTTTACTAGAACATATTTGCCTTGCTCGTTCACCATTTGCATTACTTTATGTAATCAAATTCGCCGGAAGATAATTTACGATCATAATTTGTAAAGACTCGTTTTTCGCAGAATAATAGTTAGCAATTTGATAAAATCCTTAATTTATTTTCAACAATATTCAAAAGTATTTCCAATTATACGTTTTGATTACTTCCCAAAAGCTAACAGAAAATACAGCACTCAACAATTTATGTTCAAATTATCTGTTACATAACATATCTTTTTATTTTTTTCTCTTTGAAGATGATTAAAAACTGTATAACTTTTTGATAATTATCTCACGTAAACTCAGATTACTCATTTTTGTTCTTTGTTTTAAATATACTACGCATAATCTCGAACGAACTCTCTTTATAAATCAACTACCCAAATATCACATTTCATGGAAAAAGCAGATCGCCGTTGAAGTCCAAGCACTAAGCATTCGATCCTGATTACGACTTGTAATATGAGATTCGGTTAAACTGGTGTGGCTATCATTTTGCAGTGCAAACTTACGCACGGAGCACAGGGGTCGAACGAGAGACAAAACATTTGCTTAAACAATCGGTGAGGGTGGGCGATATGTTTGCCTGGGCTCAAAGAAAATATGGAGATTTTTTCATGATTATCGAGGAAACCTGTCATTAGCTAACACGACGCTTTTCTCGCGAAACTCATAATTTCTAATGATGCAACCTTGAGTCTCGATAGAGAACGTGTAATTTCGAATCTCGATAGAAGTGATACACTAGGAAAATAAATGTAATGACCGTTTTCCACAAACGATACACAAATGTATTTTCTGGAAATATACCGCTTCTAACATAATTAATATCTTTTTATCGTGGAAATGCATATGAATTAAAATACCGCAATTATTATTAAATTTCGTTATTTAAATTTCTTATATATATATATATATATACAGAGTATTTCAAAATTCGCGCTCGCGAAGTACAAGACATGATATTTTATACTAACAAAAATAACATTTTCCTTTTGTAAAATTGTGTTTGACAAGTAGTTTTTGCAAGAGAGCAGGTTGAAGTTAACAAATAAGTGCAAAAATTATTTATCACAATTTTATTAAATAAAAGAGTTGTTTGTTTTAGCATAAAGTATCACTTCTTGTACTTCGCAGGCGCGAATTTTGAAACATCTTGTATATTGTAAAAATCTAACTTGCAATTAATTAAATGACAATAAATAGCAATTTTGAATTTGTACTTTATTTATTAACCCTCATAATAGATATGAATATATTTTCAAATTTCAAATTAACAAAATATAGATGATATGGAATAGAACAACAATTAAATTATAACAGGAATAAAAATAGCAATTTGGATAATACAATATATAATTACGTTATTAATTATTCATTCACTGAATATAAATGTCATTTTGCTCATCGATCGTAAAATATAAATATCGCATATAAAGATCGCAATATAAAAATATTAATACTGAATAAAGTAATATCATAATGATAATAATTTGAATTAAATACCACATTAAATACTTGTCAAACTCGTCTTGTTTAATTCTTATATATGTAAATAAGAGATTATTTTTTCAATAAGTGTTATTTTCAATAAGTGTTATTGCAACTGATTTAAAAAAAAAGGCGGAGAAGAAAAATAAGAAAGAATATATTATAAAAAAAAATACTTCACACGCATAAAAAATTTAAATTACAATGGTCAAAACAATTATCCGTTATTTGTCCATAACAGTAACCTTGGATTTGTCTAAATTACACAGAAAACTTCCAACTAAATGCTCTTCCTTTGTAGATAATGTTTGCAATTTTATTGCCTTTTTTTTCTTAGTAGTTTTTAGTCACTTTTTGACTCTCTCTCTCTCTCTCTCTCTCTCTC
>NW_012130113.1:713852-715619 GCF_000143395.1 Atta cephalotes | reverse complement strand
TCTCTCTCTCTCTCTCTCTCTCTCTCTCTCTCTCTCTCTCTCTCTCTCTCTTTCACACAACAAGTAAAGATATTGTAACGATTTCATAAAAAATTGTTTTAAATACGAAGGTTAAAGTTTTAAAGACTGGCTAGAAGATTATAATTTTTTATAATAATCTCTATTTTATATAATCTATAAAAGCAATCTTTGAAGAAGATAATTTAGAAAATCACAAAAAATTTAGACCACCTCAGCCTTTTAACAAAACATCAGTCAAATTTTAGAAATCCCTAAGATTTCTATAATGCCTTATATTCTATAACTACCTGCACTGCTTTTCCTTTAAAACTCAAAACTGTAACCAAGATTTTATACAGATGGATTTAATGATATGTACAATCATATATATATATATATATCGGGTGTCGCAAAACTACTAAATACTTTTTATTGCAGACTTTTGTTTGATTTAAAATTGATTTTGTTTCAATTAAAAATATAATTTACATTGATTTCAGTAAAGCATAATAAAGCAGTAATATACCACGATAATATTAAATACCACGAAATAAAAAATATTGCATCATATTTTATTATTAAAGTTATAATAATGCCTATAATTTTAATGATCAATAATGTTATTACTAATTTATAGCGATATTTTTGCGTATTGATGCAATTAAAAGATTTTGATATATTGCAAATGTAATTTAAAATAAAAGGAAACGGAATTATTTTTCACTTTCGATCTCACAAATTAAATCGACACGCGAAGGGAGGCCGATCATTGTTAGCTTCTCCCGCAATTGTTGTGCATCTCAGTCTTCTTCTATTTTGCAAACAGCTGTGGCAATAAACACGTTTCTATTTGCACCTGTTGAAAGGTAAGTATCGCGACTGGAGAGCACGCAAAGTCACGTTCCAACGTTTTCACAGCCGAGCGTGAACGATAAAGTCAATTTTTTTTCATTCGCATTTGCATTCACGTGCATTCGCGTTGATAAACGCAAGAAACAAGATAATTTAACAATGTCTTCTCTTCATTGGAATTTTCGCCTATATCTTCACGTGTTGCAACGCAAGGAATACAAAATCCACATTAAATATAGAATACTGAAATGCAACATATATTACTGCAACATGTAACAGATATGAAATCTGTGTATTTTATATTAGCAAGAATTTTCAAAGTTTTAATATATAGTTTCACATCATACTAAATATTATTTGTTTGTCAAAAATTATTATGTAGAATTATTTCTGTTCAATATGTACGTTGTTTGAGCTTTGATTGATAAATTAATTGGTATAAATAGATTTATAACAGTTAATATATGATTCGTCTTTTAAAATTCTAATGAGTTCTAAAAACGAACCGAGCAATCAATATTAAAAATTTATGTGAATTCAATTTTATGAGCATGCCGATTCATTTGTGGCTAATTGTTAATAAATTTTAAATATTACTTTTTAATGAACAAATACTGATGAAAGTTGTTAAGTTGGCTGTCGCGTCGTATCGGAAAGAAATTGAATGATCCAGAAGATCAAACACAAATTCAAAAAAAGCCAGTGGAGAAAGTTGTTTAAATAAATTCGCTTTGCAAGGAGAGAGAGAGAGAGAGAGAGAGAGAGAGAGAGAGGAGGAGGGAGGGAGGAGAGAGAGAGAGAGAGAGTGTGTGTGTGTAGTAGTAAGTAGTATATATCTTCTTCGTCGTCTCTCGTACGTTATTATTATAAGTAATATACGTCAAAACGTAAACGAAAAACCGTAAAAAACCGTAA
>NW_012130113.1:701511-713107 GCF_000143395.1 Atta cephalotes | reverse complement strand
GTTGGGGGGGGGGTATGATGTGGTGTGGTGTGTGTGTGTAATACTACATACATAACTGATTCCGTTATACTGATTTAGTTATATGTAATTATAATATGTGGTACGCATGTAACTACTGATCGCAATGCACATATATTGTAGCAGTTTCAATACACGTGTATATATTCAATCAAAAAGTTATTTCAAAATTTATGGAAAATTTGAGGTTGATGTATCATCATGATCTTACATATAATATATGATACATTTGTAGATTACGGATTCTTGATATGTGTTTGATTGTGATGGAAAATGTGAAGTGGCATCTTATCAGTCTCACGAACTTGTCTAGAGACAAGAGAAGTAGCAGTAAATTTCAGTAAATATAAAATATTTGTGAAACGAGGAAAAGAATGAGTAATACTTGTTCATTGGAAGTTCAATAAAATGAGTGTACAAGTA
The DNA here is from genome assembly GCF_000143395.1 of Atta cephalotes. Lineage (NCBI taxonomy): Eukaryota > Metazoa > Arthropoda > Insecta > Hymenoptera > Formicidae > Atta > Atta cephalotes. Next base: position 712,666 of record NW_012130113.1, on the reverse strand, counting down.
TTATTAAATTTGTTTCATATACAGGTGTCAAGGAGGAATTACTAGATAAGAAATGTAACATTTATTATTGGATAAAATGATGATAACTATGGCATACGCAAACTGATATAAGAATCTAGAAATAATCAGTTATATATCAGATTGTTTCTCGCGCCCTCCTGAAACTTCAATGTTCAAAAGGTTGATATTTTATGAAGTATTAAAACATGAAGACAATCCGCAAACCATATAGCCTTTTAAAAAATCTAGAAATAATTTTCTTAGAGTAAAATAAATTAATGTAAAAATAATATTAATTATTGTAACAGTGAATCGTTTCGCATTAATTTATTTATATATCCCGTCTTCTTCTTACAATTTATTGAACATTAAAGCGTAAAATCAATTTATGTCTTTAAACAATACAGCCCTTATTTTTTAAGTTGAATGAATAGAGCTGAAATTGATCTCACGGGACGAAATAATACAGCCATTATTTTTATCAAGGGAATTATTCGACGCGGGGAGAGTACACGACGTTTCTCATTCATCATAACTTCAGCGGTGCCCGCCTTCACAATTTCTCATCTCGAATAATGCATCAGTTTCCAAGGTCGCAAAGCGAGCCTTATGCCACCACAGTCCATTGCAAAATTCTGTACTCTGTACAAGGGCACAATGCACTTTACAATTGGCCATCGTCGTAGTTTATGTGATTTAATTCGCCAGCTTGTCAGTTATATCGTCCTGCCAGCTATTAATCTGTAGGGGACACCGTTTTCATCACGTAACGTTGCGGTTATGCATTTATTTGGTGCAGCCATCTAGATGTGCGCGTCAACGCTCAAGGATTTCCGGCGTTCGGTGCTCAACATCCGTAAATCCGTATATTTAGCCGTGATACCAGTTATGGAGCGGTTAATCGATTGCGATGCAATACAGAACTTCAACATCAAATATCAAACTATGCTATGATCTATTGCAATACGATGTAATATTCCGAGAACGTCTATTGCAACAAAATTTATTTTTTATAGACAATATGTTTTCTAAGAACTGATGTCGATGGTGACTGATACAGTCTCGATACTTGTTTATCTTCGATTACGCCCTTGAGACTATGCGATAACCTTTTCGAGATAAACCATACTTTAGCTCTGTCCAATAAATTGTCCTTTATACGTGCAGCAGTATTTAACGTGCATGAAACTACAAATTTCTAAACTATCATATCACCGTCAAATCAAGATTATTTTATGCGTATAAAGAGAGAGTACAAAACTTTTAAATAAAGCAAATATTGCAAGTCGACGCCAGAAGTCGATAAAAAAACCTATAATTTTCCAATTTTTTTTTGTATAAAGTTTCAAGTATATTATCGTTTATACTTTGATTATGAAAAAGGATTTTTTAAATTTGTAAAGGCAAAAAATACTTATTTAAAAGATAATTGATAAAACGGATGACTTTAGGATTTCCTTAATTATATATCTGACAAATTTTGGATTTCTCTGGTCCAAATTTTCGGAATAAATTACTTTATGATCATAATACACCGAGTACTGCAATTCGCATTTATTGCTAGGCGAAATGAAGAAACAATGATAGATAAGAAAAATCGCATAAAATAAACGAATTATTAATAAATATTGCCGCGGTACCATATTAGGCGCTTCTAATAAATCGGCTTCTTTCGGAGAATGTACAATTTCTCAACAACCCGCGCATTGAAATTGTTGTGCCATGTATGGTAGCACAGTAATCAAGGTACACCATGTATATAAGGAAAACAGCGTACACACACACACACACACACACACACACACACACACACATTTGCCATGTGGAAGACTATGGCATTAAAGTGAGCCCCACGCAAGCCGCATCGGTCATGGTTGGTTAAGGTCCTTCGAAAATGGGTGAACAGGACACGAGCCGTAGCACCTCGTTGTTATGTGGGAAAAAATACATGGAAGGATAGATCGCGTAAGAGATATTTCGTATTACTTCTCATTACGTGCCTCGATTGCTTGCACGGACATTTAAGGATGGTACTGTATAACTTATGTATGAATTTATGTATATGAATAAAAAAAAGCTTTATCGTATCTCAAAATTATAATTATACATAAAAATCTAGAAAATATAAAATATCTCATCCTTCTTTTTTCTATTCTTCTCTTTTTCTTGATATCCTTTCTAATACACAGTAATATATAATAGAAATCGCCGATACTAATATAAATCTCCTAAAGTAAAGAGCCAACTTAATTTTTATATAGTGTTACATTATAGTATCAAATAGTCCTATCAAAACTAAAGATAATCCTGTATTTACGAAAAAAAAACTCAAAAACTTTCTATATAACTTTCTATACTTTATAAATAAATTTTAATAAATTTATACTTTCTGTATAAATAAATTTTATTAAATAAAATTTTATGTTGTTTCTTAATGCGTTGAAAAACAACGCTCTAATCGAAGACACTTAAAAAGAAAGAAAGCTTCAAGCAATTCAAAATTTGCATATCTTAGGCTGTTATTTCTATATATATCTAAGGCACGTCAATTCATAGATAATCTGATTTGTCACATTTTAGAGATTCTTCAAAGTGAAAAAAAGACCGCTATTCTTAGCGCGTTAAAACCGGAAGTACGATGTTTGATAGAAGATCCTAAGATATGATATTCACGTGATTATACGATCGCGACTTTTTGCACCGCGTAGTGGTGCGCTCGATGTCGCTGGTTCGATGCATCGCGTCACGCCGATGCATAAAGACGATGCCGCTCGTAAATGCATGCGCCGACGTTGTTCTCGTTCGTCGTTACGTGCCTGCATAAACGTGGCTGGGGCATCTCGACGGGTTTTAATGAGTTTCGCGGCGCGACGCGACGAAGGCGGGAGCGGGAATGGGAACGAGGCGTTATGAGGCGACGCATAGGTCGCCGTGATTTTTACTTCTAGTCCTTAGCTTTATTGTTGGTGTTCCGTTGTGCCGATCGAAGGCGTGGCCAGGGAAGACGTTGCTCCTGCCTTGCATTCTCGCTCTCCGATATGCCAGTCTATATCTCATCCTCCTAATCGCATTATTGGCGATCTCTGACATACAGTGGTGCATTAAAAAACTAGCTGATTTGCGATAATTCATCACTTGATTGCAGACGCTATTGTTTGAAATGTATCTCGTGCACTATTGTCTGTCCATTTAATCATTTAGCATATAACTGACAGCGATGACTTAGAATTTCTCTCGTTCAAGTGTTCATACAATTTTCTGTATTTCTGTGCATTAATTTTTATCTTTCTACGAGCTTCTTTTTCTTCAGGTATGAATAAAATTTTGCTTCAAATCTTGGAAAATTTTTTTCGTTATTAAAGATAATAATTAGTGAAGATAAATTTTGCTAAATTCGTTACTAATCACTAAAAATATTATATAGCACGTTGAACAAACAATTCATTAATTTTTTGTATTAACCTGGAAAAGCTTTCAACAATAAACAATTTAAAAGGAAAAAAAGGAAAAACGGGTTAAAAAGAAAACATACTGTTATGTCTTAAGAGATCCAAAGAAGAAAAAAATCTTCCATTATTCACAATAAAAGATATTTCGAAAGAATTTTGTCTAGAAAATAAAAATTTTTATAAGAAACGAAAATTTTCACATAAATATATTTTTTAATATCATGTGAAAAAGATAATGAAGTTCAAAATTAAATTGCTCATTCTTTTAGCGTGCCTTGTTTTGCCTGTAGTATTTTTCCTTTAAGAAAAAAATATCATCTTTTCTAAGCATGCTTTTTTATTTATAGGTTTATACATATATAGTAATATATTTTTTTGAAAAAAAATTACTACAGATAAAAGAAAGAAAAAGAAAGCTCTCAATCAATGATAGACGGTAGAGAAATTTTTTGTAAATAAAAAAAATAATTTAGTATTATTCCAACAAAATCAGTACGTATTTTCATCTCAATCATCATATCAATTTAATTCATGTTAAAACCTAATTAATTTCCTAATATACTGCATACATGTTAAATATCTTGGTATTCTTTTGCTGTATTAAATTGATGAATGTTGTAGAGCAAACGGTATAAACAAATTTGCAGGTATTATCTGTTCCAAAGTAATTCGGAGTACCGTACATGATCACATCAGCGATTCTCAAGCTCTTCCGACTTACAAACACCTTTGATCTCGGTGTCACGTAAACGGTAGCGAACTCTACGAAAACATGACGATACGTTGAAGTCGTTCAGACCAATTCATACGAAGCGTACCGTATTAAGTTCCAGTAACTGACAACGTGCGCGTAAGGGGAGCCGGATACGATAAGAAATTATCGTTCGGGGGCACGGACGGCGGGCCCACACATGCGAAGACGCGGCGTACACAGACCTCCTTTATCGCTTGCACACCCGATATATCTCACTGGTCGCGGATATACTTGGGAAACTTGGTGCGATACGAGTTCTTTGGACTTCGACGCTGCTCATGAGTTCCACATTGAAAGGCCTTCAAAGCGCTCCAATTGTATTGGGAATGATATAAAACAACATAGGGTTTTATTAAGTTTGAGATATGTTAAACGATGAAAGATGTTAAAAGAACTTTAATATAAAAAAGAACAATTGCGACAAATTTAATATTTAATATTAAAGATTTCATGATATTGAGATTAAAAGCAGAAATATAGTTCAATAGAAGTTGACTTACAAAATTAAAAAAAAATTAAAAACGTAAATAATAAAAAATTGTAAATAAATATGTTATTTTAAAATCTAAATAGCTGCACTTATACTGAGACTAAATCTCTTTTTAATTAGTGCCAAAAAAATATTTCTCACAACTGACAAAATATATTTTAACATCAATATTATACAGTTAAAACATGATATAATTAATATTAAAGATTAATTTCCATTTAATTTTTTCTTTCGCATAATTTGACATGTGTGATGTACCTATGTGTGCGGATTTTTTAAACCATAGATATATGCTAAATATGTATGTTTTAATTTGTAGAACAAACGAAGATGGATATTTGCAATGCAATTAAAACAACGATAAAGTCGATTATAGATATTCTCTGCACTTTGTGAAAATGTTATCACGCTCTCGAATTTTGGCGAGATACTCGAGGAAACGTTTTCCGCGCGCTCCGCTTTGTTGCTTCACGCATTGAAATATCTTTGCACGTTGGAAAGTGTTTGCGGACCGAAGATATTTTCGGACGTGAAAATGTTTCCACGGTGCGAAGAGGTCGACGAAGTCACATCGTAAAAGAGGGGGCAATGGGCAACGAGAGAGATTCGCGAAGATGCAAATCCTCCTGTCGCAATAACCAAACGTTTTCTTTTCATTTGCGTCACGTCACGCATATACTGTAAATAATCAATGACTGCTGTGAGTTTATGCTCGTTTGCAATATTATTTATCGCAACGTAAGATTCATCGTTCAAAATGATGAATTGAAAACGTCTATCTTGAAGAAATTTAAATATAGTATTAAAATATATTGTTTGCAATGACGTAAACTGAAATAACTTTTAGACGAAAAATAAAATTTGACGTCCATTGCTTATATTTTCACGTTAGAGTATTTTCGTTATTCTCATGCATGAAGTTAGATACGCATATCATTATGTTTATAATGACAGAAGTCATTTAATTTCAAACGGAATAGATTGAAGATTTTCGTTATAGCTTTAGGCAATTTGTATTAATAATGCAACATTGCCAAGTTAGCAATAACTTATAATAAAAATATATATCATGGATCGTAAGTTTGTAAACTAAGTTTATAAAATGGATAGAGATAAATTTATTTAATGGTTATTTTAATTTTTCACATAATCGTATACCATACACATACCATATGTAAGTTGATGGAAAATATCTTTATACGGTATTCAAATACGAATTTGCGTTAAAAATATGTTATCTCAAAATACACAAGTTGTTGTTAAGACAGGTAGTTTACTGTTGTTAAACAAATGACGTTCCTAACAAATTTCCATAGATGATCGCCCGGAATCTATGAACTTGTTGACTTGTCTCTTTTCTAACACAAGTATAAAATGATGCAAGATATACTATCTGTCGCGACAAGAGAGAATTTCAAAAGGTGGAAGACATTATCAGAAAAGTCCTTTTATCATCGCTTAAATATTATATTTACCGTGGAAGATAGAAAATTCTCAAAAAAAAGATTTATCTGATCGCAATATTTCAATCAGATTTCGACTTATGTTTTGATTTACCCCAATTTCATTTATTGTTATATCATATTGATTTTATAGAATTTAATAAATAATAATAGTAAAACATAGATTGATTAGAAAATCATAATTACGCAAAATTATTACTTATCAATTTATAATTATATCAAATTAAAATATTAAATATATTAATATAATTAAATAATTATATTAATTATTCATTTTAACTATTGATATTTTGCGGACAAAAATTAATATTCTTTGGATAATTGTCTTTATTGTACTTATTTATCTCTAAAAGAATTTAAAATAAAGAGATAGTAATAAAAAGACAATGTAAAAAATATTTTTAATATTGTAATTTTGAATTAAACTTCTACTTTTTGATATTCCAGAATAAACCTTTCTCTAATAAAGAGAAATCATTGTTTAATCATTGTTTAACTCAGAGTAACTTAAAAAACATAATAACAGTATTTTCATTAATTTAATAAGTAGATATATGTAGAAATTTCAAATAATTAAATCATTTGTAGTATGATAAATAGACGATGATCAAATGGATTATTTGATAGATTCTCATGATACAATTACATACAATAAGATTTACAAATCTGATGTTTAAATTTTACAAACGATCGTCGATTACTCAAACATCGCAAGATATGAATTAATTTGAGTGCATACGTCATTAAGGAGTTAATTAATGGAAGATCTTCAACATGGAACCGGCAACAGGTTCGTAGACTTGGCAACATCGCCATCAGTTAAAATGTAAACAACTGAGCATGGTACAGTTCCTGCTAGAAGTTATAGAAAAGTTGGGTCGTACAATTCATCACAAAAGTATTTGTTTTACTTTTTATGATAATTATCCAAAATTTAAAAGTTTTCCAGAAATAGACTAAAATAAATAGATTCTTTGACAGATTTTAGTCCGCATTTTCAGAGTAACAGATAAACAAAGGAAGAAAAGGCAGTTTGACCATTCCAAAAAAAGAAAAGAAGAAAGCCCATAAAGCAAGAAAGATGGAGCAAGATCATTGGAGGGGATGGATCCGGATAGAACGAAGAATGGCGAGAGGAGGCACAGTGGACGAGCAGGTCCTTAAGATCCCTTGAAAAATGAATCTCCCACAGGTTCAGGGCCGCCGGATTCTGGCTTTCAGTTCAGTCAGTGGACTATCAATGCGAACGCTAAACAGCATCACCAATCTGCACAAATTAAAATTCCGCACACTAAAATTTGTCGTTCTGGTATACAGGTATCCCAAAGCGATTTAAATATCAACGAAAATATGACCTTCCTAGCAAGGCACTTTCGTTACTTAGGTCTCCAACAACTTCTGTTAAGATTAGATAAACTTAAGTAGAGATAATCTCCATCAAGACTAGTCGACAGATTGTCAAAACTCTAAATTAACTTCTTGTCTTTTCCGTTTCAGAAGAATGAATGTGATCGAAACTTTTCAAAAATAATTTCTAAAATTATGTTACTTTCTCTATATTCCCTTGTTTCGTATTTATAATATTACGTTATTTCCAAGTATAATTTTGAATTTCATTAATGATATATATTCATGAAAGTATGGAAAATCGTTTAATATTTTCACGAAAAAATCTGAAAAATCATTTAATTATATTCTATCGCGAATTCTTCAAAAATTATTAAAATTCTTTGTTCACACGTGAAGTAGATAAATTTGCCTTCCGTGTCAAAGTTGTACTTTTCGCAATAGTATGACGATGCAATGAATGTCTAAAGATAGTATCAATTATCATTAAAACGTGACATTTAGATCGAGCATACAAATAAAGTCTTACTTCATTGTTATTCCGTCTAAAGTTTAATCTATGAATACCTAAATCTATTGCCTTCATCTAAAACGCAAACTAAAATTTTTTTAATAAAAAAATTATGTGGTAATATATATATCGTCTATATATAACAGCAGACGTGCGTTCAATTAAAAAAATTTTGAATAATTGATCGTTAAATGTCGTAATTTCGGTTACATTATTAAAGAAGTTATGAAGTTAAATTATTTATATTGAAATACATATATTGAAGATTTAGAAGCTTCTTGTAAAAGATTGCAAAATTGCAACGTGTTATTTAAATTACTATTATTTAATTATTTACTTCTGCATCAAATGTTTATGAAATTCTTTCTACATTGGAAATATAATATCGTTAATAAATAACGTTGGACGATAAATAACGTTGCTAGGTAGTGCTATTATTGTAATATAAAGGAATCCGAGAGAAGGGATACGTATTCATATACTTCTCTCTGTCTTTCACCGTGTTCTACAACGGCACTCTGTGCATGCCTGCAGAGTATCGCATACGATAATGGATTTCCCTGGTTGGAGCACTGCGGTGAGCCGCCTCTCGAGTATTATAAGTACCATCGAACATGACGTTTCGAAGAAACTGGACATCGGTTCGTTCGCATTTCAAAATCGGCATATAATGCCGAGAGATAAGCAAATAATGACCCAGTTATTAAATTGTTTAAATTTCTTGCACGCTTTTTCACATTTGTGAAAAATACAATCAAGTTCACAGTGAGATACCTGGTGCATACGTTTTGCTTGTGATTGCAAAATCATAAAGCTGATCTCACCAACTCCAATTAACTTAATCGACCGATTAAGGGTTAATCAGAGTTGGTGAGATATACTATTATTTGTTTGATATACTTTCATTCGCGATCCTCAATCATTGTAATTAAATTTTATGCAAAATACGTAAATACTAAATTTCTCGCTTTTTATTTATTTCCGATTTTTAATCCGTATAATAAATGAAATCTGTTTTATGATAAATGGAATCATTGATCTTTTAATATAATTCTTCTTTTATAAAAAATAAAAACTGCGAACAAAAAAATTCATCTATACGGACAATGTCGCGATTACGCGATTGATTTCGATCGATGAACTCGCAGAAGTTCCGTCAAATTCCGAATTGATTAATGACAACAACAAGCAATATAAATGGAAGATTTTACGATGGAATTCGAAAACTCGCTCGCATCTTTGCCTTATTACAATCATGTCTTTACATCACGTCTATGTGTTACGAAAGACTTCATTAGCGAATTCTCACATCATCTCAGTCTGTTTTTAAAATATTTTTAACTACTTGAAATCAAAAATATTGCAACATTTGTGTTTTATAATAATTTTCAAACACTAATATTAATAAAGCTGATTGTTATAATATTCAAATAAAATAAGTTTAATATAAATGTCAATATGAGCCATTAAACAACATTAAATACTGTTTTAATTCACATCCTGTGTTGGCTCATATTAGTATTATTTATACTGTTAGATTTAATCACTTGAGGCTGTTCCTTTTATTTTTTGAAATAAGAGTTTAGTAATTAAATTTTAGTAAAATAAGAAAACTTTGAAAGAACTGTTCAATTGAAACTTCTCATTTTATTGAACAATTCAAATAGGAAATTCTATTAAAAGTATGAATTAATGCCTGCAAACAAATAATTCATTTTTATTATCTACAGAAAAAATTCATAATTCATAATTCATTAGTTAATTAAAGTTTTCTAGTTAAACGAGCCTTTAGCTGCTTTAAAAAATCTTGTTATTATGTCAAATTAATTTCTGCGAGAATTAATTATAATTTTTTTTGTGTAAAGACGAATTTAAAGCAAATTATGTAACGTTGCTAAAGTGCATTTGCTTCTAATTTCCTTCAAAAGATTTTAATTACACTGTCGTTTTCTTTACGAAGATCTTAAGCCTTCAACGTCCTCGAGCTAATTGTCACATGTGAGACGCTGAGCGTTATTATTGTAGAGCACAAAGAGAGTGAGAGGACTAAGAGGTATATACGCATCGACTTGCCGCTCGGGATCATGTCATAGTAGAGCAGTAGAACATTTCGTAGCTAAGTGCTATAACAAGTTTCTAGATTACTAACCTGGGTTAACAAAAGCAGAAGACGCGTAGGCTAGACTAGTTTAAGTAATTTACGTGACAGTAGTCATAGTCTATCATGGAATCTCGAGTAACATGGCGTAATGTACTCTTCAATGAAATCTTATTAACGGATTTACAGAATTATAAAAAAAAATGATAACTTCTCATTATTACGTCTTGATTAGATTCGACTTAATAACAGGATAAACAAAAAAGACTAATTAAGCTATTTTAATATTAATCTATGTTAACATCATTTTAGATGCTTAATAATCTTCGAAAACAGATTTCCTTCCAATTCGTTTTAATTAATCTATTTTTACAGCTTTACATATAATAAACAGAAAGGTCGTATTTTCGATTGTGAGGCATAATTTTGGAAGCAGCTGTACCGCTGCTATCGTTCTGTTATTGCGGAGAAATTGATATAACCCTACCCACACCAAGCCCTTCGCATACATGTAACCAAGTCCCGCCTGCGTCTGGCCTGATATCACGGGCCTGAGAGGAAAAGAGAGAAAGCAAGCGAGAGTGGGAAGAGAATGGCAGGGACTGAGACTAACTGCCCATAATGCCAGAACGAACAGGACAGAAACCTTCCATAAGATCCGAGCTGGAGAGATAGACCCGAGCGAAAAGGATGCGAAATGAAAATCAAAGAGAGATGCAGAGACGCCCATAAGATGAGATTACGAGGGACACGAATGATCCGTAAGATCGAGGAAGATGCACTGCTGGCAAGATTGAAGCGAGGAGCGAGAGAAATGAAAATGTACACTTGAACGAAGACTGAAGATCCTATGAGGCGATGAAGAGAGTCGGAGAGAAAAAGGGGACTACGAAGATGAGAAAGATGGAGAAAGATCGAGAGAGAGAGAGAGAGAGAGAGGAGGGAGGGGAGGAGGGTGACAAGACGAGAAGGAGGAGGAGGAGGAGTAGACGTAGTAGTAGGAAGGAGGTAGGAAGGTAACGTTCGGTTACGGTACGACGGAA
>NW_012130113.1:681145-701171 GCF_000143395.1 Atta cephalotes | reverse complement strand
GAGAGAGAGAGAGGGAGAAGTTAGGAGTGTCGGATGGCTTAAGAGGACCGTAAACACCTTAGTCGTCCGATATCAACCTAGTGATACCAGATTCAAAACGCTGGTTCTTCTCGTCGTTTTCTATCACTGAGGAAGATATGTCTAATGAGGAGCACTAATTAAACGGAAACGCGAATCATTTTGTGATTACAAACGCAACAAATGTATATCGTCAGGATTTTCATGTAATAATAGAAAAACTTAGATTTCACCATGACGAGTGAAGGAACTAGCGATTTTATTAACTGTCAAAAATTGAATCGAATATAATTATTCGTTCAAATATCAATAAAAATTGTCGTATATAATAACTGTATATAATAAATGATTTTATATATATATATATATATATATATAAATCTGTTAATAAAATAATAAATGTTTGTAAAAGCATTTCGTATAATGCTATATTGAACAGGAATTACACATTTTACAAATAAATTTTAAATTTTTCATAAAAAGTTATAATTTCTTGTTTTATATAGTAAAATATCATTTTATAAATCTTTTTTGTAAACACCATACACAAGTTTATGTAAATATACTTCTACTATATTCATATAATATTGGATAAAGAATCCTAGCTAACAGCAAAAAAGAAATAAATAATTTATATAATATATACGTAGTTTTCAATAAAAAAAGACAATTATAATAATAATAAGTTGTAAAAAAACATTTCTTTATAATACTAAATCGTTATACTATCAGACTAATAAATTACAGCATTTCAAGTAATTAGCATTGTTGTTTCTTTCTATCCACATATGGCATTGCGGGATCCGACAGTCGGAAGCGAGATTCTAAGAAAATTGCGCCTTGTTATGATTTAACCCACTTCTCGAAGGTCAAGTCGAAATTAGAAACTTCTACGATTCGCTTCCGACTTTCATTCGTGCGATCGCGAGTATGTATAAAAATATCATATACTCTATATATGTATATGTATTCGAGATGGAGAAAGTACTTTTCTTGGGACTCTTTCGAGAGGCACGACCATTTTGGAGAGGAAGCAGTGTCGGACAACACTTTTTTTTTACTATTGTAAAAGTGAAAGGGAGAAAAAACAGAGGAAAATTTATTACAGATTCGATTGTTATTCCTGAGAAAGATAAGATGTGCAAGTGATAAAAATGAAAACGACTACTTAAATTTAAAATTTTAAAACAATGCAAATATCTAAACTATTTTATTCTTGAATTTTAACCTTCTGTTTGCAATCTGAATCTTTTTTAGTACAAGCAAAATTTCATTCTCAAATTTCTTCATTTTTATTTAAATTTCCATTTAATATTTAAGTTAAAACTCTATATATATTGAAAAATAACTCTAAATTTTTTCATACTTTTGAAAGTCTAACAGAACAAAAATAAATCTTGGGCCAGATAAAAAGATTCAGATTGCAGACGGAGGAAGTAAAAATATGATTACAAACAGAGGGTTAAGATTAAATAAATAAATACGGGAGGAAGAGAGAAAAAAGATGGGCATGCATAACTCCGTGTAGGATTGAAACACGAGTAAGCGACGCGGTGACATCGACGCCCGAGAAGCGGACCGGTTCCTTGTCTGATCTCCGTTCCTGTAATCTTCCTTGAGAGAGACGGACAATTTGGAAATTGTAAAATAATCCCAAAGACTCCCAAGTTCAAGTCATTATTCTGCGCGATGCGCAGTCGCGCCGGAAAGAAGGGTCGCAACAAAAAAAAATATATATTGCTTTACGATGTTGCGGTAACATCGTAACATTCCTCGATCGAACCCCTTCTTGAATACCCTTTTTGTAAGATGGCATCCTAGAGATTTTACAAAGGGCATCAAAATTATACTTCTAGTAATTCTAAGATATGAGATATGTTGCGATGTACGTTCTCCCAACGAATAATATAACACTAAAAACATATTTCTAAATCATAATAAAATATAAAAAATTTTGGCAAATTAAATTTTGTAGATATTTAAAAGTAAACAAATATTATTCTTGAATCAATTAAATCTGATTCTAACTGAAAAATAAAAATACAAAATTGACAAATAATAATAAAACATGTAAATAATTTCTAAAAAAAATTATCTTATTAACTATTCGAAATATTAATATTTCTATAGATTTCAATTTTCAATTGTTTTATTAAAAGTGACATGGAAATGACAGACATATTCAAAATATTTATAAAAGCAAATATGCAAAATATTTATGTTTAAGAATTGAGATCGGCTATAAACCTTGTCATATCTACTTCTTGCGGATGTATATGGAGATTAATTCGTCGTTGTTTACATAGCTATACTGAAGCGAGACACGATGAACCGACTGACAGTCTTTCTCGAGAATTTAACTCTGATCGTCGTTGAAATCAGTACAAAATCGTGGTATATATATATATATATATATATATTGGCATTCTTATTTTTATTTTTTTATCACATGAATGCTACAATATTTCTTTTTAACATTTCACATCGCGATCGACAATGTCTTGCGTTGTTAAATCTATTATTGGCCGTTAACGGTTGTGTAAATAATCGAGTTAACAAGACGAGTACAAGTTTGCTGACGAAAGTCACGCAAGTTGTAATCGATTGTTACGTAAGAGACGAGATAAAGTAATGAGAACAGTAAACCTCCAACTAAAAAATATCTGTTAATTTTCGCTGCTACTACGCCTAATCGAGCAAACAAAAAATCTTGAGAATTTCTTACATATAAGAAAAATAGGTAAACTTTTGTTCACAAGAATTTAAAAATATTTTCGTCCAATATCGTAACGGTATCTCATCTAGACAAAAAACATTTTTATTTTCAATTAAATTGCTTATAATATAATTGTTCTCAAACATATGTAAGATTTCCTTATGTAAGATAATGTTAACGTTATGAAAATAATATCTAAAAAAAGTTGAAGGTTGTATCAATAACTTGCTGTATTTAATAATCATAATACTCTGTGTGTTTTTTTTTAATTGTAACAGTTTTCTATGTAACAGCCAGCACTAATTTCTTAATTTGTATATCAAATTAAGTATATTTTCTGCTAGTAATAGGCATTAATAAATTTTGTTAAGAATTCTAACATTTAAAAGATAATTTGATGATCGAGAAAAGGCTTTTTCTGATTTAAAAGCAAAATCGATTTAATTATTATTTCAATATGCAAAACAATTATATACTACTAATTTATGCTGCAATAATACTTTCTACTATACAGTAATTATCTTTTATATTAGATATTAAATCAAATTTGGCAGTTTGTGTCTGTACCGCATCATGTATACGTGAACACTATTAAGAAGGTATTCTCGTTTCTGCGAGGTCTCCATATTTATCCGGCGAGAAGACACGCCGTTGGTCGAGGCATTCACAAGTTTCATAATGCAGGTCGGTCGCGTCGATTCTACTGGCTGGATAAATAAATATATAGACGAGACGGTCGGGCACACAGGTGTCTCATAGAAAACAGAAAAAGGAACGGTAGAATGTTATGCGCGTCACCAATGACATGCAAGCATCTCCAAATGGATCTGGTGAGGGGCCAGACCTCGATCCTTCTTTTTAAGCCGAAAACCCTAAGGCTTCCCACATATTTCGTTGCATCCCTTTTCTCATTTCCCCTACTATCTTATCCGATTGCATACTCCCGCATACGTTTCCGCAAAGAAATGAGTTCTCGACACGTTTAATATTGTGAAAAGTATATACAAAGGGAGAAATTCTATTTCTGGGACTCTGGTAGCCCTTAGAGAGAATCACAAAATTAATACTTCAAACGAACTTGAATGTATAATAACGGAAATGCATAACAAGATGCGCACTTGCGCTAAAATACAATAAACATAAGGAAATCTTAGTAATAAATATTATAATTATTAAATTTGTTAACATTAATTTCACAATTTGGATGTTTAAATTATTAAAAGAAAAATTAAAGATAATTTACATATGTGCGAATTTTTTCGTTATATCTATTATTTAAGAAATAAATTAATTAATATTTACAGTCCTGCACTAAATTGCTCAGTTACATATCACTTTATTCAATAAATAGATAGATAGATAGACGCTCATTTTATGATTATGTTACAAAGCAACTATCAATCGATTAGATCAAGAAATTCGATCAACCGTATAGAACGTATCGCATTAGACGTTTAAGGCGATTTCTTCGTTTCGATCAAAATCACTCGTTTTTATCATGATATTTTACTTCATCCACCTACATGCAGGGATGAAAGCCGCAGGTGCTGCGGTCTTAGCTAACCCCTCGAATTCAACCAATGGCGTGGCTATTACTAAAGGACCAAAGCATTTCTATGGCAACACGATTGATGACGGTGTGCGTATATAAAATCAAATGGAGGAAAAATAGAAGAAGGACCCCTTATTCTTTTTTCCGTATAATCAGTTTAATCTCAAGTAGACAAGTAACGGTTAAGATAGTATTCAATCATCGCATAATATTGAAATATCTTTCGAAATATAAAATCAAAGAAAGATTACTTTTACATGACTAAGATTATAATATCATAAATAATTTAATAACGCTAATAAGAAATAATTAAATTACTTGCTGCAAAATTATAATAATAAAATGAAGAAATGATGATAAATGCGTTTATCATCGTTTATCATTATTTATAGTTTAGAATTTGTAATTATTTATTTAATAGTGCATTATATGCAGACATATTAAATTTTATAAATACTAGGTGTTTTAAAAAATACAAAATTTGTTTATATTGTTTATGCAAGATTTTTAAATTGATCAAAACAACACCTGTCTGGATTGTATATAAATTTGTACTTAAAATCATACTGCAGCCTGTCTCTCAAGGCAAGTTTATTTTCGTGCAAACATATTTATTTCGGTCGCGGACTTTGTCGCAAAGGGATCTGTTTCAAAACGCGTCTACGCTCCTGCGAACGTCTTAAGCATCTTAGGGATGCGACGCACATGTACGCATTCCGACCGGATAATTATTGGCCAGCTTTACTTTTCATCACTTTCATCCATTCGTAATTTCTGTCGTAATTATATATTTTTAATTAGCATAAAAAGTGGTCGTGCAACATATATTTTTCTACGACACGATTTTCCAGACAAAATAATGCTAAATTATAGATCTCTTGCATTATAAAGTAGACCGGTCTAAAGAATTCCGTGTCATAAAAGTCTTTCCCACGAGCACAACGTTCATCCAACGATCGTTGGATAGCTCAAGATGTCTATGGGGGTGCGCAGGTCTGTTTTCACATGTGGTTCACGCAAAAAAAGTACCCTTAGGCATTTTACGCTTAACGATGAAGGCCGTTATGAGGTCACAGATCTAAGTATCAGCTAATAAATTAAGGATTTATGACGAAATTTCGTTTCCCTAATTATATACAAAATTTGAGAATAAGAGTAAGAGAAAGAGAAAGAGACAGAAATTTTTCATGTCGAAATAAAATTCTTCCAGAATGCATATAATAATTATCAATCATTCTCGAACATATTGTTTATTTAAGTTTACCGAATAGATTGTATTTATATATAACACGTAACGATATATTGTACTTGTAACTATAACATGTAACGACCTAAGTATAAACAATCAGTTCAATCACTATATTTTCGCGCGCATCGAAGCATCGCGCGATAAAAACCATTCCCGATGAAATTAAATTACTGTGAACGCGGAGGTGGTTATCCCACACCGGCGAATTATCGCTTCATCCTCCTCTAATAATGATATTAATTTCCCGGCAACTCTTCCTCGATCATTACACTCTTGACGTCCGCAAAACCAACCAGCGATTTATTTAGTCCGAAAATTGCTACTAGGCAACGGCCAAGAGAGATCGTTATCCAGTTTCAAGCTCGCGCGATCGAGACGCCATGGCGTGTCCACGATAATCTCATGATAAAGATCTCATTACAGGAGTGCGAAATTGCGAGAAGACGGCGAACAAGATGGACGAAGGGCGCAGAAAGATAATCGGAGCAAAGGTTAAACTTTTCTCCGTTAAAAATATTACATACACATTATATTGAATATACTTTATACTTTTTACACTTATTTCATTAATATTTATACATAAATCTTTATACATTAATCTTTATACATAAAAAAAAGAACGATCTTGATGAAGTATCTAAAAATTTAGCTAGATACAAATCTGAAAATAATTTTGTTGAACTATTAAAATAATTATAAAGAACACTCAAACTGGTTGTTAGAAGATCAAACTTTTTTGTAGCATCGCTCATCATGCTTAAATTTCCTATAATTATTTTAATGATCCAACGAAATTATTTTCTAATCTGTATCTATCTAAATTTTTTAATACTCCAAACAAAATTGTTCTTTTCGTATAATTTTTTTACATAATTTCCCTTTTTTAACACAGTCATGAAATTTTAATTATTGCTATGAATAATTAGCGTGGCATTATAATCAACCGGAGAATATCAGATTCTAGCTCTCTGTATTTTTTACAAAGTATTTGTAACTTTTGAATGCTTCACTCGCAATTTCTAGCGCTCTTGTACAGATGCATAGTCCTGTGCACTGGAAAATATTTCCATTCGCACAGTGTGCAACGCGCAATGGTAGCCGATGTGAATGCATCTTACATAACGGCGTAATTTACGAGCAACGGACATTAATTAGGCGGATGATTTCCGGCAATCATCCGGTTTTTCCCGAGCGACGATTTCTCTCCGCGGAAGCGCTCGTAACGCGAGTGAAGATCAGATGACGGGATTTCTTGCTGCAAATCATGGAGAGCTCATCATAAGAGACCTCTTATTATTGCGATCAGGCCACGCGTGACGAATCGCGAATGCGACCGACGGTTTACGGGATGATAGAATCGATTTGGCGAGAATAGCGAATTAGACATCGTGCACCGAGCTTCGATCTGCGAAGTACTTATATAAAGATGGAAGAAGTAAACCTTAATTGCAGTCATTTATCAAAGCACATTGCTTTTAATTGCACGTAATAGCTTCCACAACAACAAAAATTAAAAAATACTCGATCCTGTATCCTTCATCATGTCTCTATTAGAATCAAAAATTATTTTACAAAAAAAAATTATAATATGATCAATTTCATTATATTCGTAACAAAAATTTTAATTCAGTTTTCAATATATAATTAAGTTACAAATAAAATACCTTCAATTAATTATAGAAACAATTTATCTTCATTAATAGTATCTAATCTTACGTTAAATCAGACCGTTTTAACAATAATATAAATATAATAAGTTTAATAATAAGATTAATAAGATTTTTAATATAAACAAGATGTTTCTCAGATTTTTTCATATTTATGTGATATCTAATAAGATATTTTTCGTATCAATCGAACAATAATCTATAATTAATAATCCATTCTTTTCTTCCCAGACTTGTACATATGTGTCATCGATAGATTTATCGTATGAATATGGTTTATGCGGTATCTTAATATGATTTAAACGATATTTCGTATTCCGTCATACATATATGTAACGATGTCGAGTTAACCTACATAATCCAGCGCATAGTTTTGTATAAACCTGCTGATTTTTCTTTCCACTTTGAATTCGACATGCGTATTTGACTTTTTAAACAGCGAAAGTATGTATCGACAATTGACCGCCCCTTCTCATGATTTGTTAAAAAAAGATGCTGCTCAGCAACTGTGCGTACACAGTAATCGATACAAAGGAATAATTTGGTCGTTGTTTGCTTCAGAAACCGATGCTGCGACTCATCGAGAAACGAAATTCTAATTTGTCATCAAAGTCAATGAAGGGGAGCACGTATTGTAACGCAATATTGTGACACACATTGTACATGAAACAAAAATGTATGAATATAATTACCTTATATAGAGTTTCAGCTCGCAATAGTTTAACTCGTTAGAATATTGAATATGAACTTATCGGAACTTCACAAAGACAAGAATTGCCGATATAGGATTTCTGGGGAAAAAAGAAAAAATGACAAACGCAGGGGAAATGTAGGAAAGAAAAAAAAAGAGGTCAAGAGAGGTGAACGCGCAATCAACGCGATAGCGAGCGGCCTTTTTGATTTGCATGTCTCGCACAAGAACAAGACTCGTTTGATAGTACGGGTCTTTCTTCGTCGCGTGTACGTAGAAATGCACAAATAAGTATCAGCAAGGCCACGGGGGTGTATTCTCGGCCATGCATCGCGGACCATAACATTTTCCAGCCGCCAACGGAGCCTACCCTTTTCGTGCTCCGCGCATAAAACGCATGCCCGAAGCGCATGTTCTACCTCACGTCAGAAATCGCGCAGCACGCAACTATCCGAGAGTCTGTCATATCTTAGTACGTAGAGTGATGTCATAGAGAACACTGTCAGATATCAAAGGATATCTAATGATATCCTAACGGTAATCTAATACCTTGAGTTAAATAACATTTTGTTATTTTTAATTTCTAATGTGTCAATATATATATATATATATATATATATATATATATATATGTGTATGTATGTAAATCAATTCGTTTCCGTTAAATTGTTTAGTTTCTAAATAAACAATGTCCATATTAACGTATGCATTTAAATAAACTAAATTTGAATCAAATTTACATCTTGAGTCAAGCTATTTAACCTTTATTATTTTGAATTAAATTAACGATATAATATAGGAGTAGTAGTGATCTATAGATTAAAAATAACTCAAATATATATAATTTGACATTATGAATTTAACAGTAAAACATTCTTTCTGAAAAAATTATGTACCTATTATATTAACCATTTAAATTAAATAGACTAAATTCAGGCATAAAAAGTTAATATGACAACGAATACATTGATTGTTGACACGTTGAACACGATTGATTAAATTGATATTGACAGATTTAAAGCATTAATAATAGCATTTTGGTAAAATTCAACGATAAATATTGTAAAAATGTTAAAAATCGCATTAAGTAATAAATATTACTTAATGCTAAACTGTTCATGCGCGACCAAACCACGTCATATTACGGAATGCGTACTTTTCAGCAAGAAGTCGCGAGATTTAACGCTATTACAGCCATGCACATCGGGATGGAAATATAATCAAAGCCTGCGGGACGAACAGCAAAGAACTGGTAGTTTAAAATACTGAACACAATGTGATCGGAATAAATCGCTGTGTATGCTCGTCCGTAAAATCTTTAATCGGTTGCAAAGCGTAGAGAGATCTAACATACTTCATACTGCGCTATTATAATATTGTAGTATAGTGGTGGCAGAAAATAAAGTAATGTAGGTATGAACGTAAATATACCTTTTGATCGTGAGCGTGCTCACGCTCTCGCTCTCGCTCGTTCCGTTGTTGCAGACAGCGTGCGATAAAAAAATCGTAAAGGTCTGAGAAACAATTTATGTTAATGAAGGCCTCCTTTTCACCATGCGTCATTAGGTAGAACGGCGCGATTAACATCGCAAGTTTAGGTCAATGTTACAGCTGCGAACGTGAATGCTTTTCTTCACAAAGCGCTCCGCGTTAGCTACTTCGCTTAAATAGATTTGTTAATGTGTGCAATTTATCTCCAAATCTTATTCTTTCTGAACTGATAACGCAAATAATATCACTATTCCATATCATTTCAAAATGCATAAATGCAACTGTTTTTTTGACAAACTAATATCTATTACGTAGATTAACTTTAATTTTGACTTAATTTATTTTTCATTCTTTTCTAGTTCTAAGAATTCTATAGAAAAAAATTAAGTGTAAATTAATATTAAAATTAATCTACATTAGTAGAAATGTCGCACGAAAGAATGATGTGTAAAGATCATGTGTTCTGAATACATATCGTTTCATAATGATCAAGTGACATATAAATATATTGGGATAAGAATGTGATATTGTTAATTTTACATCATTCATAGATGCAATTAGATAATTAATTGAGATAATTTTTTAGTTTCTAAGAACAGGCTCTCTAAAGGAAGAAACTGTACTTGGACATTGCCATTCGAAAAATAATTCATAAACCATCACAAAACAATATTTGATGAAGTTGATAAAGTACACTGAAACGCGAGGAAGGAACGGAAGAAAAAAAGTCATGTAACAAGCCTTTAAGACTTCACACTCTCGCTACGAAAGCCTCACTGGATAAACAGAGGCAAAACTATCTTGGCGAGTGACTTTCACCTGATTGACTTTCCCTTTCTCTCTACGTTGCGAGCGGAGATAATTGGACGCGCGGCTAACTGGCTGACTTTTTCTGGCATCGGAAGAATCTGTTGGCCCACTTCCGGATCGAGCGTAGCCATTTCTGATCGCTTAGCTGTTTACGTTCACGAGCCCGCCGAGCGATCCGAGAGTTTAGAGTTCATTAATTGGTTCTGGAAAGCCTCAAATACGTGTATATGCGTACAAGTACGTCAAACATCAGAAAGAGAGTTTTCTTCTAACTTTCTGTTCAACAAACATGTACCTGCAATTGGTTCTTCATTCGTTTATTTTTAACCACTATTCGAGAGTGATTCTTGTGAGTTTGATAATAACAGTATATTGTACTATCTTAGAATAATATTTATTATTAGATTCACAACTTTTTGAAGCAGGGAAATATTTTAAAAATACAACTTTTATATCTTTTATATTTTTTTATTCTATATCTTCATTTAAAACTGACATATCTGTCAGTTTTAAGTAAAGATATAGAATAAAAAATATAATTGTAAAACTTCCTGTTTTCAATGATATACATTAAACTTTTAGCTTGCACCATTCAGTGAATTCAGATAAGACATTTATTATTAAATAGATAACATTAAATAAAACTGTCACAATAATCTTGTAGCAAGAATAGAAGAATAACTTTTATTGCTTAACTCCATTATTAGTTGATAGCGTTCCTTTTATACTTTTCTAGTAAATAATCTCTTGCGTAATATTTCATATATTTTTCCTAAACTTTCTGTTAGCTCTTGAAGAATTCTAAGTAATCTCGATATGAACTCTCTACTCAAGTAACATAGAGAAAAAAGGTGACTGAGAATATCACAATTTATCAGGAAACTTCATGTCGTATTTTGAACGGAAATGATACGGTAAAATTTATCAAGAAATTATATAATTTTATGGATTACGATGAGTACAATTCCGTAATATGATAAAATTATATGACAAAACATTTGCCTTTGTTGAAGATACTTTCTCACAATAAATTCTTCTGCGAAATTATTAGAAGAAAAACTTATTCAATAAAAATAGCTATATCTTTCTAAAAAATAATTTAAAAAATTTAGAATCATAAAGGAAATAGAGAAGGTCAAAGGATTCCTTATCTCGTAGATACATCGAGTATTGGAAATGCACGAAGACAGATAGCACATCACCCGGGTATTATATTGTATTAAAAACCGGTTTAATGTGTATTCGTTAAGAAGTATTCACTAAAGATAACATGAATTTTAATAATAACATGAATTTTAATTAATAAATGTTGCGTCCAGCTACGTAATATGTTCGCTTTTTGTAACAAAAAAACTCTTTAAAATGTACTATAAACAAGGTAAATCATTCGCAAATACATAATAAAATTTCGAATAACCAATTCCTTATATTTCTTATAATTAATTCAATTCCTTATAATCGACAATAATATATCTGTATATTTTTCGTAGAAAATAATTTCAACACAAAGTTTATAAAAGTATATAAACAAAATAAATGATAACGGATTTATATCTTTATTGATCCTATTATCTATCATCTATTGACATTGTCCTACGCAAAAATGCAAAATATTCTGTCACTATACTTTTCACGTATAAAATGCAACAGCCTGTACATGATAATATTGATATACTTGAGATTCACGCAGATAAATTTACCAATAAGGAATAATCTATAAGAATTATAATAATATATAAGAATATTTTGCAAGTAAAAATAAAGTTTTGTAATTTGTAATTTGCAAGTAAATTTTCGTTATCGTTAATGCAAATTAAATTTCAAAGATTACAAATGCTGTACATTTAACTGCAAATATATGTTAGAATTTTTTTAAAAACATTCTGCTTGGAATAACATAGTTAACAAAGAACAGGTTGCAGATAGGAATGCTCAAAAGTGCTAATAGTAGATCGCGTTAAATTATTATTGTAAAGGGCTTAAACTAGACATATGGACTATTTTAATACATGAGATCTGTTTTCGCCTTTGCCTTTCAACTATTTCCGTCCCCGAATTAGAAGTGCCAATAAACGCAGAGTCCAATAGAGGCTTCGTTGTTTGATCAAGTGCTAGATCGTCGCTCTCTATCTAATTTTCTGTACCCGTCTTTCTCTTCTTCTCTTTTTCGTACAGCGATATATGAGAGTCTCGAAATACTGAGAGCACAGTCGTGAAAAAACTGACAATTCGAGACGGTTAAACATGAGCTGTCCCGCAAACGTTGCAAGTGCTAATGAATGAGAGACATGAAGCAGAGTGCTGCATCATGCAACGGATTCTTTCACAACGAAGGAACGGAGCCTGAAATTTGTAAAGGAAAAAAGGTATGGAATGGTAGAACCGAAGTTAAGAAAGAAGGATGTAAGAGGGTCTTATGTTAATTTATAATTCCCAAAACCATTTGGTTGTAAAAGCTTTTTACGTTAATACTCGAACGTGAATTTTGTACAAATATTCGCTTTTCTATTCCATGCTTTATATGCATCAATTAAATTCATCAGTTAAACCACAAAATTATGTGTCATATCTTTATATGTTTAAAATCGCAATTCATGGTTATATTGACGCATACAATACAGCGTAATAAAGTACAAAGTACAAAGTATAAAGAATAAAAAAAGCAATAGTATCTAAGTATATATGCCTCAAAGTTCAAGTCAAATCGGAAGAAAATACGCCGAAAATTATTTGTCATAAATATGAGATATCGAATTGCAAAACTTTGAAACTTTCATTTAGATTCAAAAAATAACACAGGTAATTAAAAATCCAAATTTTTACATTTTGAATTTTCAAATATCCGCTTGAGTCATTTTTAGGTACAGAAGAAATGTAGTCAAAACTCTTTTAATAAATATTAATGCTATTATAATTTTTGACAATTTCGAAGGAGACTTTCGAAAAAAATTCAATAAGTATTAAAATTCAAGTAAAATTCAGTAATAAAATTCAATAACTTTGAAGTAAATTATGAATATTCGAAATTTAAGGCATCTTAAATTTTGAAAATACATAACTTTAAAGTTTAAGATGCTTTCAAAACTTCTAAACTTCTAAACTAAATAATATCCAGAAGTAATCACAGCTTCTATAGTGTTTTTTTAATCGAATATTTATTTCAACTTATTTTTAACTTAATTATAACTAACATTAATTCTTAACTTTTATTTCTACCTAATTTTCATGATTATCATAATATTCAATCTTGTTTAAAACTATCATCAAGGATATCTATTGTCACATTGTATTACAATGATAAATACTTCATTAAAATGGTTCTCTGTCTAACAATAAGATGCATTCACATTTCATGCACAAAAGTCAATAGGCATAACGATTCGTATAGTGTACTGGATAGGAAGAAAAGTTGCGACTGCGTACAACTTAGCTCGTGCTGCGTTTGCGTGTTACAATGATAGGCGGCCTCTCCAAGTGCAAAACCATTGTCGCCGGTAGGAAAACGAGAGAGACACGTGTGTATGTATACCCCGACGATATGAGTGCCATTCGTTAGTCGCTACAGCTCAAAGTGCAATGACTTTTAAAGCCTCACACGACGCTTCACACCGATCATTCGTTGCAACATGATATAACAATAAAGTGCCCTTTCGAGCATCGTCTAAGACTTGGCGATTGTCACTGATTATAGAGATTTATTAAGAAGTAATATAATTTCTTTGTGTCATGTTCCGTAAAATAATAATTTTTCCTGAGGTTTAAAATCCCGCAAAATTACCATAAAAAAAATTAATTTCTTTAAAACTTCAATTACCGTTAATAATTCTAAATCGATTATTAATGTTAAAAAATGGAGAGAGAAAATATTATTGACTACCTTATGAAAATCGCAACAATTGTAGAGAAAAACCAACCACGTTATGGATTGATGGAATAGAATAATAGCATTTACTACTGGCCAACATTACTGTTGCACGCGGTCATTAACCCATTGGCATCAATGAGCGGAATAATCCGCGCTCGCGAGTCGGTCCGTGCCATCGAAACGCATTATTCAGGACAAAATCATTTTGATCGTTGCAAATAAATTGTTTCTAATATACAATAATCATTTTTAATTCTTGCATAAATTAAATACTATCGTAAATCTATGTTGATGGAATATATATTGTAAAAAATAAAATCTTAATAATTTTAACTTATAGTCGTATAATAGACTTTCTGAGACATGCAAAAACATTAAAATTAATATTTTTGTGTTAATTTTAACATTTTTGCATGTGTCAGAAAGTTCACTATACGATTATAAATTAAAATTAACATTTTATTTTTTATAATGTATACTAGTGTATGTGCTATTAATTAATTTTTAAATAAATTCTTTCCATTGATTTAGCTTAGATATTTCTTATAGTGCATTTTTTAATATCTTTATATCGATAAAAATAAAAATTTCCTATAGCAATTAACATGTGAGGAAGATATCTCGAATATTATCAACCGTACGATTGTAAGTTGAGAGATTCCCAGATACAACTATCCAGGAGAAATTATAGCGATTTATGCAACGCTCATGGTTGTCGTTAATTTAAGATTAATGTGAAATGTGAAAGTTTCGATCGAAGTGGCGCCTGGCCACGGAAATATCGAAGAATAAGAAAGTAAGAGCGTAAACCGCAGCATACATAAGCACTTATACGCACAATACACGCCATTACTGACCATGGATGGCGCGCGAGCGCATGCTACGTATCACATGAACTAACCAAATTATGTAAATATGCAAAATCACTATGTAAAAAATATGCCACAAAGACAGGTAATGACAAATGTCTCGAAAAAGTATGTCAAGAGGCGTCATTAAATTTACGCGTGATATATATGATAGATAAATGTTATTGGTTTGCCTGTCATTCTGCATAATTCTCAGTTTTCCCAGTTCTGTTTTCCAATACTGTCATCGCATTAATGCTACATATTATGTAACTATTGCTTTTTATATTTCATATTTTTATAGATAAAATAATTTTATAAATTAAATATTAAATTTATTGAAAAATTAATAATATAGCTATTTTTTGTTAGATTTACTTTTACTTTTGTCGAATTAATACTTAACATAACTTGTTAATGTATAAAAGCATCTTAAAATAGACTCTTAAAATTTTTCATTTTTACGCTTTCGTTAGTTATATTTTCAAGCTAAATTATTTAAATGCTTGATATCTCTAGATTTATAATATTACAATTAAATCATTAAAGTGCCGTATCAAATTGTTTCTCTTTTAAACTTTAACTTTCAAAAACGAAAGTAATATAATGTTCCGCTTATTAAGTAAAATATTTTTTGCGTTCTTATTAATCCCTATTTTATAGATTTCTATTTCTATAGATTTTTATTTCTCAAAAAGATGCCATCAAAGAATCAAGCACAAGCTTAACAAGATTAAAAAAAATAAAATACATACAAATTAAAAATAAATAGAGATATTAGTTTGGTTATTCGATGCTGCGAAAAGAATTATCGTGTGTATTTCTTCACGAGTGGAGCCTCACGAGATACTATCCACAATGTGGAAGAAGCGATCACAAATGCGCGCCAATAAATGACAACTTTTTCGCAAAATGGACACTGGGAGAGCTACCTTAAGCCGGTATTACATGAGCTGTCTTTCCGCTCGGTCCGGTTTACCTGCGTGCATTTACCCATGTCGTTACATACCTGCTTTCCTGCTTGCCGTTGCCTTGGCCTTTGCGATTCTTGGAACGATTTCTGCTCCGATCTATCGATCTGAGATCTACGCAGGTAGTATCTGTGCACAACGTAGAGACGCCAAAAGTATCAGCTGTGGATTTGCTTAGGACTACTTTAGCTGAAGGTTTTTACCTGAAAAATAAAACATATTTTGAGAAATGTAAAATTAAGTAAGTTTTAAGTTGCCTTATACAACTTGTACTAATTACTTACAGCGTGAATCATGTATCATTTGTGATGCATAATAAAGAAAATCTTTAACAAGAGATAACAATGCTAGTAACATTTTCGATAGCATAAATATTACAGCTTCAGTCACGCGAATGACTCAGACGTCAGTTACATTAATAAATCTTTTGATGTCTCGCACCTACGCGCATATACTATGATGTGTAATAGGCTACAATATGATGCAGGATCAGCATCATTGATTAATGCTGCAGTTATATAGAAGCTTCTTCTGCATCTTGCTCACTCTGTGACATTTTCATCGTGACATTTTACTCTGCGATTTTCTAATTATATAACTTAAGCGTACAAATTTTTTTCGCGATCATAGCTTTCCTGTAGATCTACGTTCCTCGCGCTTCTTCTCGATGGAGAATAGAGAAAACTAACATTTGTTGATTCATTATATCATCCTATTCAACATATGACATTTTCCATAATACCATTTTTCTTCATATTTTACATAATCCTACGAGTTTACGTGTATTTTTCTCTCATATATAAATATAACTGAGATGAAATAAGTAAGCTATTGATTTATATTTGTACGTAAATGCATCACAGAGAAAATTTTTGTAAAAGTTTGAATTTTATGCTTAAATTTTTTTCTAGATTCCAACAACCATAGAACTTTATTTCTACCCCCAAACCGTTATTATTTCAAGGACAAAAAGACTAGAAAATGCTAAAGGAAGCTTTGTAATTTTTTGTCAAGAATGATAAACGAAAGAAATAACTCAGAAAAAGAAATCGCAATTTTAATATTAAACTGTTGCTTAAACATTTATATATCGTAAATATTTTTTTAATATATTGAATATAATTAGCTATTCTGATTCACAACAATTGTGACGTACGTTCGACAGAAATGACGTTATCAAAAATTTATAGTGACGTAAAAGTTCGAACGACATTGTGCGTTGCATTCAACAAATGAAAATGTAAGTGACGTCAACAACTGGAAATCATAAGCGAAGAGAAAGAATGCGACATCTTGATGCAGTGTTTTGAAGAAAGATCCAGCACGGAACAAAAACTACCTAACGTCATGTAAAAGCCTGAGATGCAATTAAAAACACATGGCAATAGAAACAGAGAATAACAAGTTTCAACCTATTAGAAACTGTATACATCAGAATATACGATTTCTGATTGATTTAAATATACTTTTCACAGTTCACTTGATTCTACAAATGCTTTGAATTTTCTGATTGGTCAATTGAAATTCTTTCTTTCAATTGGTCAATCAAATACTTCGAAGCATTTGTAGCCAAGTGCACCGCACCTTCAATTGTGTCTCGGACTTTGCATTTCCAGTGACTATTTCGCTATTTCGCTATTCTGTTCTGCTTGTCATCAAAGCATTCGACATAACAGTATTTTTCCATTAAATGCATTATTATTATTATTATTGTTATTACTAATGTTTGTGATAAGAAATGCTGTCAAATTTTAATCGAATCGAATAGAAAGACAGAGTCTAACGAGTTCCTTTGATCAGATTGTTCACCAGATTGCTCAACGTCGAACGAAATTGAATACGACTGTTTCTCGTTGCCTGTTTCTCTTCGCCCACTTCTTTCGCTGTCTGAGACATTACGGACGTGCAAGAGACGCGAAGTTGCAAGAAAGGTTCCTGGCTAAGCGCAAACGTTGCTCTGCGCAACACATGTTACATCCGCGCGCTTTTCACGCGCTCTCCCGCAATAATGGATACATACGCCACGCACGTGACGGATACTTGCTACTATCCATTCCTTTTATTTTTTTTCCTATTCTTTGTATTGTACATTCATCTCCGGATGGAAAAGTTACGACATATTTTCTCTCCTCTCGGAATATGCCAAAGCGAGGCTGTCATAACTCTTTCATATACGCAAATCTATTTTTACAGACGTTTTACGTTTTGTATTTTGCACGTTATATTGTATAAAATATATATATGTATAAAGAACCGTAAGTTGCACACAAAAAAAAATATACCTGTCTTTTACGGTTCTATCAGATAATTTATCCTGTAGACACTAATTTATCTGATACGAGTTACCTTCAATGGCCGTATTTTTTATGTAATAACTTATTGCATATCTTTTCGTTTACGTTAATGCATAATAAACCTGCATTGAATATGCAAGTATTATTACGTACGAATTATTTCACTGCAACGACGTGAATTATCTCGTTATTAAAATTGTAAAAAAAAAAAAATTCTAATATTTCAGAGTAGTCTATATTTTTAAAATTTGTTAAGAATTCATACATAAAACATTAATTTCCGTAGTATTTCTGTAATAAAATATAAAGTTACCTATAATTTTTAATAAGTGTGCGTGTTTAATATAAAATATAATCCTTTAACATTTTATATTATATTCAAATATAAAATGTAACTACTTTTAGCGAAGTTTTCGAAGCATGAAAAGTAATATATTTTATAAAAAAGCAGAATAACGATAAATTATGGAAATATTGTACTTGTCGATTAATTTAAAAATTTCACGCTTAATCATACACAGTTTATAAATCTATAGCAGAAATGAGAGTACCGAAACTCCTCTCTCTCATTCTCACACCCTTCACAAAGAGCCCGCATATCCCGGTCTGATATCTCTGAATATAGTCCGGCCACCATAACGGAAACTGACTCCCATTAGCTGTTATATTTAGTGGCATGAGAATCTGTTCGGGGTTGAAAACACCTCCCCATGAGATTCGACAGCTCACCCTCATAGACCCGTATGTTGCAGCTATACATACTATGACACTTCCTAATTAGACAGAAGTCAAACTCATCTGGTTGTCGCGTATGGTCGATTATATACGATAATAAAGCAGCTAATCATTCTGCGACAAATTGGTATCGTTAACTCGTTATCATGTTAAGCTTTCGAATTTTCGAAAAGGAAAGGAAAATCACGATACTTGATGTAATTAAAACAATATTAAATTAGATATTTTTTTCCTTTGTTGGGTATAAGAAGACTGATAATCTTTAAAATAATAATTGGTTTAAGCGATTAAGAATCAAGTTAGCTTTTCCCAATAAATAATTCTTTTATCTAAAGAAATCCAGATATTTTATCGCTTATTATTTACTTTATTACGAAGAAGGTCTTTGTTCTTTGAGTACAATTTTAATCAGTATTTGACATTGAGTTATGAAATCAGCGAGAGTCTCACTTCCTACTCACGCGACCTCGCAGCAATCGAACTTCCGGCTTTCCCTTCGCGAAATGTCACTTCCTTCTTCGATTAATGTTGTTGGTACGTGCGAAATTCCGTAAAGACGTCTGTTCCTGTTTTATGTGCGTAGCTAAGAAACAACGGATTAAACTAACTCGATACGTGACATTTTTCTTAAATCAATAAGAACATTTTTTCATATATCTCGTTACATGCATTTCTATAAAAACTATATAAATAAAAATTATATAAATTGCTGATAACAAAATCTTATTTATTTGATACAGAACAATAGTTGATTTGTAAAAGCGTTTATAATTTGTAAAAGCATTTTTTTGAAAAGATTCCTTTCGTTGCTAAGATGGCTGATTATTAAACATATTACATATATATATATATATATATATACATATATATATATATATATAAAATTAAATAATATATATTATATAAAAAATATATATTATTCCATGCACATATTATTCCGGCACAGATCATTACAGCAAGATTACGATAAAATTGCAACATTCCAGTAATATTTCAACAATATTGGAAATGTTGCAATGCTGCTGTTATATTAATGTATTTTATATATATATATATAAAAATCATATATTATATATTAGGTGTGGGAAAAAGTTCGTGGCGTTTTTCCCATTAGATGGC
>NW_012130113.1:677288-679416 GCF_000143395.1 Atta cephalotes | reverse complement strand
ACACTTTGTTTATGTAAGAAAGAAAATTAAAACAAATTTATACATCGCAAATTATATTTCATTTAGACATGGCAGTACTTTATTACTTAAGCTAATGTATATGTGGTAACTATATCGCACCCTATAATGAATCGATCGTTACAAAATTACGGACGATTGCTGCTAGCAACGTAATTTACGTTTGTGGTTATAAAATCATAAAAGCAATTCATGACAAAAAATCGTAACGAACGTAGACAGTTACTGCTTAGAATCTGCGGTCTATGCCGCAGGTGAATAGAAGCTGAATTTCATTCATGCCGTTGTTGACCGCTGGAATGCGCTCGAGTTGTCGAGCAGTTGAGAGCTGTCGTATCTAGAGTATATAGTTTTGTATTCAGAGAAAGAAACAATCTCGTAACTGCATTCAACGCGAATTTATTCTTTTGCTATGTGTTTTTGGAATAACAACGACGATGTTAACAACGTTAGTGTCGCAGTGATTAACGATTAAATTTTGATAGACATTCTTTTCAGAATGAGATGTTTCTTTATTATTCCTATAGTTTTCTTTTAATATACAAAAAGAATGGTTTTAGTCTTGTTTTAACTAAAATATCTAAAAATTTAACTAGATATAATTCTAACAATAATTTTGTTTGAATTTTGCAGTAAGGCTTTATAAAAAGGTTAAATTTTCCTATGAAAGGATTGTGGGTTTTTGGCAAGAATCCTATAATACATTTATATAACAAATTATGAACGAACACATCAAATTAATACTTTATAAATGTATGAAAAGAAATTATTTTATTAAAGTATCTAAAAATTCGGCTAGACAGAGATCTAAAAATAATTTTGTTTGGATCATCAAAATAATTATATAAGATACTTTAACTGTTAGAATATTAATATAAAATAATATAAAACTTTTTGTAACATTATCACAAGCGTTTTACATATTTGATAGTCTAAAATTATTTACAGATTTACATCTAAATTTTTAAAAACTTCGTAGAAAATTATTCTTTCTTACATTTTTATTTCTTATATATGCATATTAAGTATTTCTTGCATTGATCACAATTTATTATATAAATGCGTTGCAAGACTCTTGCAAAAATCCAATCCTTTTATAACAGAATCTAACCTTTCAGTGAAGTTTTTAGAATTTTTATAGCGAGATTGTTGGAATCTCAATAAAAAGTTGTTAGCCCCTTTGTGCGCTCCATTATGCTGTTACGATCCTATTATCGTTTCCACAGAAAGGCTGGCGCAACTCGCTCTCACTCATTTTACCTGCTAATTAATATATAAAAAACAATCGGCAATATTCAAGTGACTAGGAATACTAACTTGTAAGGGAGAGATCGCTTTGTGAGAGAGACGCGGCGCCTCGCCCCTGGCGTCGTCCATCGCGTTTTCGAAGATCGCATTACCGCATCTCGCGATTTTAGTCCAAGACTGGATTAAAACGAGCCCTTCATCGAAGGGATGCGACCCCGAATTCCATCCAATAAGGGAACCTGAACGGCTGGGATTGGAGAGGTGCGGAACGGTGGACGGAGGACGGAGTTGTGTACGGACAATTGAGAGCCGACATGTCGACAGAGAGCCAACTTCACGTGAGTCTCGAAGCTGCGCCGCGCGCGCGATTGCCACGTCGGAGCGGTCGCTCTCCCCACCACTTGACGCACCAGGACGGCACGCGATTGGTCGGTACGTCGGTGCCGCGGAGTAACCCCGGCCTGCATGTCCTCCCGTAGAGCGGTGGAGCACAGGCTACGGACTTTCAGTCAGCGGCGCTCTCAGTCAGCTTTGGGAGGCTCTGCTTTAAACGTTTAACACACGGTGGTATACCGGACACACGCAAAATACCCGGTAAGATTTTTTTCCCCTCTCCGTAAAAGACGGGCGAACGTCATCGAACGTAAGTGTCAAGTTCAAGTTCGTTAAAAACATTAAAATCTCGACAAGGAGAAAACGTCTGACGATCGACGACGACTCGTAACGTAAACTCGATAGTACGCGACGAGACAAGTTATCGCTGTTGTGAAGTCGATCCGGAGAGAGAGAGAGAGAGAGAGAGAGAGAGAGAGAGAGGAGAGAAGAGAGAGATAGTAGGAAGGAAAGAAGAAAAGAAAGAAGA
>NW_012130113.1:645114-676362 GCF_000143395.1 Atta cephalotes | reverse complement strand
AGAGAGAGAGAGAGAGAGAGAGAGAGAGAGAGAGAGAGAGAGAGAGAGAGAGAGAGAGAGAGAGAGAGAGAGAGACGACGACGACGTACGTACGTACGTACGTACGTACGTACGTACGTACGTAGTACGTAGTAGTACGTAGTAGTAGTAGAGAGAGAGAGAGAGAGAGAGAGAGAGAGAGAGAGAGAGAGAGAGAGAAGGAGAGAAAGAGAGAGATATAGGAGGAAAGAGAAAAAGAAAAGAAGATAGAAAGAGCCGGTCGATCCGTGCCAGGAAGCACGAATACGAGAAGTACGTTCTACGAATTCTCGCGCATTCCTGTTTTTATTATTAACGTTATTCCGAAGACACGTGTCGGATCGGGGCACGTACTGTTTACTTACGCGTGGGTGCTTCCAATGCGATCTACAGCGGCGGTGGCATCGCATAACGACGCATATAGTCGTAGTGGCAGTTTTATTGTGTTCTGAAGAAAGTTTTTCCACCTCCCCCTCTCTCCCTCTCGCTGACCGTCAACGCCGACTGTTCGACCTGCGCTGCTAAATATTTTTCGCGCCCGAGGGACGAGTGGCAGAAGGAGGGAAGGATCTGAAGGAAAGCGGACAACGGGCTCCAGATACAAAGTGTGTTTTTGTGCGACAACCGAGGACCATGTCGACTGCCGTCATGAGTAATACTTCCATGTTCGAGTGCGGCGAACATCTCTTTAAGGTAAGACTCCTGCTCTGGCTTATCTCTACGGATGTATTAACTTTAATCTTGGTTTAACTTGTTCGTTATTTTTTTCTAGTAGACATTAGAAATTAGAAAAGGATGAAGAGTAAATTAAACTGAGATTAAAGTTAATCTATAATTGGTAAAAATGTACATTCGTCGATTTATCTTATCGATTTCGATCTACTGTCGTCATGTATAATTAAGCCTACGGCAAACGGTGTGATTTTTCCTCTTGGTTTATTTGCGATTTAATAAATTAAACTAGAATTGCATCAGAACTTGGAATTTATAGTACCTAAATTACTAAATCGCAAGAAATCCAGAAAAATCGCGCCATCTGTCGCAGGCTTTATTTATTTAAATATCGTACACGACGTTTTCTTCGAATTTTCTGCATCGTTAAATTTTTACTGATAAAACATATCGATAAATAAATATTTCTTACCGATTGTTTATTATATTTATTATATTTAAAAAAATGCGATGTATAACATTGCACATCGTACATAAAATATACAAAGGATATGGGCGATATTTCGTCACGCTTGAATCTCATATTGTTAAGTAAACGAATTTTAACCTCCGAAGGGTATCGTCATATTTTGCGATACTAATAAGTATTATACAGGACTCCCCACCGAACTTTTTTTTCCAAAATTTTCTGACCTGTCTTGCTTGGTCCCATGTGCCTTTCCATTCTAGACCGGATATGCACAGGTAGATTTTTTCTACTTCAGGTATACGTAGAACGGACAACAAATGCGAATTTGTGCTTTTGCTCACATTCGATCCAATTAATTCGTAAAACAGCTAAGGCCCGGTTTGCACCAACATTATTTTAGGCCTATTCTTTTTTGCTGAACTTTGCATCAATTCATCTTTCTTCTTCTTTCCTGCTGGAGAGAAAAGGAAGAAGAACTAGTGCAAAAGTTCAGCCAAGAACAAGTCTTTTGACTTTAAGCAAAACTTAAATCTCTTTCTGTCTCTGTCTCTCTTTTGCTTTGAAACGAGATAAAGTTTTAAGCCTTGCTTAAAGTCAAAATAATATTGGTACAACCGGGTCTAAATTCTATAAACATAGAATTTATTCGAATAAACTTTATTTCGCGTTCGTTTATTGACGTCTATAGTCATTGTGAAGAGAAAAAAAGTGGAAGAAAAAGAGGAGCGATTGGCTTAGCTTTATTCTGTAAATTCATAAGCTTATTCTTTAGAAATCATAAAGTAGAATTTTCAAAATAGGCTCTTAAAGTAGTACTTTCGATTCCAACATGTCAACAATGTTTGAGAATTAATTCATTTGTTTCCGAAAACTCGAAGATCTTCGAATTTATCAAATATTACATACGTATACATTATATATAGATCGTGAGTTCTCGCAAGTTCTCCATCCTTCTCTTTGTATATGAGATCAAAGGGCCGATCAATCCATTCTGTCCGTATAATTATGAACTCGTTCTTTTAGCGTTTTATTTTTGCTAGAAGTTATTTTACGCGATAAGGATCGAAGATAACGTTGCCGCTGGGTGGATATTAAAATCCTCGATCGTATCGTTTCGGGGTCAATCTTCCGCGATCGAATCTCGTTTCCACGTTGCATCATTCGCGTTTGCCGATTCTTCCAAGAAGGCGATCGAGCACGAACATGACCGCGACACGCGTGATTCAAAGGGTCTGTTTTTTTATTCTTACACTAAAATGTCCTACAACTTTTTTCTCACTTTAGTCAAATATCAAATATACGTAAACAGTTAAGTCAATTACTTCTTTTTACTTTTTTTTTAACTAGATTTATTTTTCAATATAGTTATCTGTTTAAAAGTCACTGACTCATCAAACTACCCACGTGTAAACTATCTATTTAAGTTCCAAAGGTGTACTAATTTAGCTAAAAAAAAAAAAAATAGACCTAAGATCTCTCAGGAACTCGCGCTGTATAACGCAAGAGCATAGCGTGGGCATACGAGCGGGAAAAATATCAGACAACGGGCGAATGGATTGAGAGTAGAGAACCCTAGGAGCACCAACACGTCTACATTTATGTGGCTAATGGCGCTACGTCTGTAACAGCAAGAAAATAATGACATTTAGAAAGCGAAAGAAATTTTCTCCGAGATATCGGCAGGTGTATCGAGATTTCAACGCGACGTTCATCGATCGCAGATGTTTCTTGATATTTATGTTATATATAAAATAAATATATCCTCATACATACATTATATATATAATATACACACACACACACATATATATATATATATATATATATATATATATATATAACGATTTATTCTCGTGGAATCGTCCGATATCTTGCGATGCATCACCGATGTGATCAACAATTGTAGAACATTATCAGTTGAAGGAAAACATTAAAGTACCTTTGATAACGAAAACCTTGTAGGTGATAATTTACAAATTTCTAAATCGGAGTTGGTTAATCACAAATATGTACATTCCTTATCGACACTGAAGTCATTATCGGAATTGTTTTTTTAAATTAAATAGACGACATATTTCAATTACAGTATATTTTTGTAAAATCTATTAAATTTTCGTTTATCAATTTATTGCCGTTATCTTGTCTAGATATATACATAATCTGGAAATATCAATATTTTTAACCGATATATATATCGACCGTTTTCTTTATCTAATGTATAATACGATATGATACAAGGATATTTTCGAGCGTTTTCTTTGTTAGTTAAAATTTTTTCCATCGTGGATGATTAAATCAAATATGTTATTCTTAATTACAAAATTTTAATTTTTTTAACATAAATTTATGTTTGACTTTTAAATTTCTATTTTGAATGTAGTATGCATCGTTTAATTGAAAATTCACAAAAATTGATTTACGTTAGTAAATGTATCCCGGTAGCCCGGCGAGATCGAAACTAAATCGTAGTCGAATATATATTAATAATAATCGCTGCCAGTCACGCGGCTTATTCTTTATTTCGTCGAAAGGCCTTTATCATTTGAACGGGCGGTCGCTCATTTTCGCACGATGTAAATAAAAGACCCGTCGCGAGTCGAGTTGGAGAGACTCTCACCTTAGAGAGAACCTAGGCACAACACTCTCTTTGGTTTCTCCTCCGATGAGTGAGTTTCTCTGTGTGACGCGAGTCGAGCTTCTCTTCGAATCTCACGCGACATCGTGATTTTAAGAAGAAATATAAAAAGCTCATTTTCAATTTTTAATTGCTCTGATATGTATCGAAAACATGATATTACCGATGTTAGAGAGATACAATACTCAGAGAAAAAGACATAACAGTAGCAATTATAAGGACAATTATACAAGTTTTATGTGTACTCTCTAAAATCTTTGGAATCTAATGCTAAAGAATGACAAAGAGTGACTATTGAGCCAATGTTAAAAAAGAGTAGCTCAATTGTCAATTTTTAAGAATGAGATTTCACTTTTTAGAGTTAGATCCTACTCCAAAGATTTTGGAGAATAGAATTAATGTATAATAGTTGAATAAACTATTTTACAGTTTTTGCATTTAGTTATGTTTTACACATTAATTTTACATATATATAAAACTGTATAGCTGTCACCTTTATAGTTACTTTCATTATATTTTTTTCTGAATGCGGATGACTTGTCTTAACGAAAATTCTGAATAGTAAGACGATTTAATGACGATCGAAGTATTGTTGTTTTAAACATTTTTATCTTGTTAATTTATCTATATGCTAAAAGATTGTTAATATCTATGATTAACAATAAATTATCTTCGGATTCCTTTAAACTAAGCTTAACTAATTCCTTAAACTAAGCACTCCTTCGCTAAGCACATTTGTGTAAAATGTGTTTTAAAATTCAGCATAAAAGAAGCATTGAATCAGCATCTGAAGAGCTTCTGTTTCTTCTGTAATGAATTCCTTTGGTAGGAAGTTCCGCTTAAGTGATTGTGTCGGGTTTCTGTCCTCTAATTAGAAATGGGTATAAAGTTATAGACTCTTTGACACGTGTTT
This sequence comes from Atta cephalotes, assembly GCF_000143395.1. Classification (NCBI taxonomy): domain Eukaryota; kingdom Metazoa; phylum Arthropoda; class Insecta; order Hymenoptera; family Formicidae; genus Atta; species Atta cephalotes. Next base: position 671,655 of record NW_012130113.1, on the reverse strand, counting down.
CATGACATTCCGTCATATTCCATTAAGTTAAGATTATATATTGTAACTCATTGCATCTCTCAGTTAATTTATTTAGTACGTGATTTGTTTATATAAAGTTCTACGTTTTTCAATTCAATTTCTAAAGTATTAATTATTAATTTCGCTTACCTAAGAGAGGAACTCTCTGAATGCTAGAACATAAAAGAGAAACAAAGTATAAAAAACAAGATGATATGAAGATAATAAGATATAAATATGACAAATGCGCGCGCGGCACGTAGAAACGCGATTATCGCAGACAGGAGAAGCAATATTTCATTACTTGATAATCTTTTTTTCTACCGCTTCGTGGAGAACAATTCATAACAATCGTTCTCTATTAGAGACGTGTTATTTTTCTTTCTGATTGCGTCTCGATTCTTCTCTCGCGAAGAGATGCGATCGACATCGCACGTGTCGCAGCGAGAATTCGTGCGCGGAATCGCGCTGGTACTCGATGGTACAGCTTATACGCGTGAGTGTATTGGTGCATGTTGAATTAACAAATGCATTCTCTCTCTCTCCCTCCCCCCCTCCTCTCTCTCTCTCTTTCTCTCTCTCTTGCTCTTGCGGTTCCGTTCTTACTTCACACTCTCGATTGCATCGTCGTACAACATGACAGAGACAGAAAGGCGTTATTTATTATGCATCCTGCACGACGCAGTGTTCGAGCGCTCTGACAAATACATGTGAATATTTACTCGGAAAAACTCGCGTGCACATTAACAGCGACATTAACAGAGACATTAAATGAGACTTGGACTCTGACGAGACAAAGCATATATGTCGTCACGAACAGTATGCGAGCCGTATTTATTAAGCCGTAATTTTACTAATGAAAAGGAAAGAAGTGACGTATGACAATATTCGGCGCTTCTTACGATCAACATTGCTATTCTTTCTCGACACAAACGGTATACCGGAATTTTTTTCGCGAATCTGTAAGACTTTTTAAATACTCTTCCTCATTCCATGTACTTTCTCATTCCATGTACAGATAGGCTTTAAATAAATGTCATTTAGTTTATGAAGTTATAACATTTATTAAAGGGAAAATGTATTATTGTTTGTGGCAAGTATGAGATTGTTGCTTTTTATATTGCAAATGACTTTTGTATCTACGTCAAAAATAGCCTATCGAAATCGTATTCTGCTCTTTTATTTATTTCCGAGTTTCACGTGTTAAACGAATGACGCGATTTGTTTTCATATGTTTTTGTGTGGTTTTGCGTATTTACGCGGATTTCTCGATGTGACTTTGATAGGATTGTTCGCTATCTCGTTCGTCACAAGCTATTGTATGAAATTCGTACAATACATCGATTTCGTCGATATCGAATGTGGTTCTGATAATTATTAAGATATGTAGTAATGAAATGATTAACATCAAGATTTTTTCGATATGTTCAAAGAAATTTTTATAGATTGGAAAGATATGAAATAGTTTTTGTATCATGATATTGCCAAATGTGGTTTCGATTTATACATACAGAATATATTGATTTATTTCTTTGTAATTAAAATGATATAACTTAAATATGATACGTAAGATCGAATAGACAAGCACATGAGATAAAAGGAATTTAAAAATGTTACTGCATATATTATTTAATTAATATTCGATTATTAGACAATATGACGTATATTGCGAAAGAAGAATGATTACAATCTCTCTGTAAACATCATTTTCATCTGTTGTTTATCCTTCGCTCGTCCATTATAGAGAATAATACAAGGATACGCGATTGCTTCATGCAGAAATATTGCGAAACCGCCATTTTCCCGACATGTCTGCGACGCGATATCGCCTTTGCGTTATTGTCATTGAAACTGATACTAATCGAGAGGCTAAGCGAACGAAACACGACGACAGACGCTTTGTTGACTATTGTCTTATTCAACTACTATATTCTGATACGTGCAATGTAACATGCGTACAAGAAATTGATTGTTCGCACACGTATTTGGCAAGAAACTCTCAATCTCTCGATAAAGAATCGCAGCTACTGTTTCTCTTAGCTTTATTTGCGGTCGGGAGGGCATCCAGGATCCATTCTTGGACATCTTGCATCAAATGAGCGCAATAAAAGAAAGAACGGGAAGATCATCAGGTTCGCGACAATCCTGTCGACGCGTTACCGTGAGCATTATTTCCTGAAAGCATGCCCATATGTCGTTATACGTTTCTTCGTCGTGTAATTATGCGTGGCGCGCGAGCGCGCATGGTATCATACGATTTCCGGTGAGTCCGCTACTGTGAGCTACTGTTGGCTCACTTGTCATTTCCCGTCTTATTATCATGTGTATGCGGTTATAAGCATACGCAAATTCTGAAAAGGAAGAGAGAACGAGAGAGAGAGAGAAGCGAGGGGGGAAATGGATTGTCTCAGAAATTATTATTGCGCGTCGCCGACGACCTTTGCCAACGGTGATAGCCTGTAATCTGCGCGAAATCAAATCGCGATATTACAAATACGCGAAAATAATCTGTGTTTATTCGCGATAGCGAAAATACATCATTTAAAGATATATTTTTTTATATGTAACACTGCCGAGAATTTATTTCATGGATATCTTAATGCTTTCGTAATTGCAGATACATTGTCGTCACGATAGGCTTACTTGACATTTGTGTAGCCCTGAAATATTTTTCTGCTTTAAAACTCGTGATTCCTGATTTTTAATTCAATCACGAGATTCGATCATTAACATGCATGTTTTTAGAAAATAATTCCCGTAATCATTTTTCGGATGTTTCCTTTTGCCTTTCAATCTTGGATTTTACTGCTAACGAGAGTCTTTCCTTTTCTCCCTTTTGCACGGTAACCGTGTGTAACTTTCCTCGGCAATTTCTCCTCAGCTCGATTTCGAAACTCGATCGGGTGGACTTTCGACTTTCGATATTTCGACGAGCACAGTCAAAATCATTGTTGATCCTTGCGAGATGCGAAAATTTTGGTTGCAAGAGCTTGATATGAGATATCATGAATTTTACTGAAAATTTTATTTTTATTGTAAATTTCAGATGTCACATATTTGCATTGATAGCGATGTTAATTTGACCTTACTAAAATTCATCGAACGATATGATGAATCATTGAATAGATTATTATATCTATATACATACAACAGTCTGCCGTGGAGCTGAGTCAGAAGTAAAAAATAAAATGAAATAATGAATATAATTTAAGTAAAGCTCCCTCATTGTCATATCAAACAAATGCTGTACAAACGTCAAAAGCGTTTCTGATAATATATATGAAACCAATCGAATTTTAAATTTAAATGCAAGCTAAAGACTATTTGTAAATAAGATAATTTATATAAAATTATGATCACACATTTTCAGTTCTTTTAGAATGGTATTCCGTTTTTAGACCGTCTTAAGTAATGTCTTAAATAATGTTTAATATGACTCTCTGATTGGTTCATGATATTTTAAGATTGTACTTAAGACGGTCTTAATATAAGATCCGACTATGAATATCAGCCTCAGTATCCGAAGTATGAAAACAAATCTGAGATTATCAAAACTCGTTTCTGTGTCTAACAGGGAATTCGATTTTTACAATGCGTGAAATCTATATATATCCCATCGCTTTCAACACCCTCTCGCGAAACTGGCTCTTCGGAGCAGAGATACGTGTGCACGGCCGCGGCAACAAAATCCTTTGGATTTTTCTAAAAGCGAAAACCTCGCTCCGAGCGTGTAGCGTGCCTGTACATTGGTAGCGGCAACAAAAAGCCGCTCGGTGAACGCGAGCCATGAAGAAGGGGCGTAGGAACCTGTTGCTTCAGGTCTGCCAGTGCTGAAGGAGTGATCGAGAGAATGAAAGGGAGTAGAGAAGGAAGGTGGGATACTCGGGGGACCCCTCTTTGTGCACCGATCTGCCCCTGCTTCTCCTGTACCCGACTCTTGGCCAGCATTGGCGTAGCATGATCTTGGAGTCCCCTCCTCCCACCCTTTTGTATTCCCCGGGCTTCCCTCCGACACGACAAATTTTCCCATATTTTTGAAAAGATCCACTGCACGCCATCACAAAAGGATAACGCCAAGACCCGACCGTTCTTCTGCAACTCGTTGCATCGGTTTCTGAAACTGCTTTTTCGCGAAGTATTGTGAGGCAGGTTCGGCCGGTTTTTACACAGAGATTTTTGTGCGATTCTTGATCTTTTAGACGGTTGAAATGGCCTGTTTTCGTCTGCCGCGAACGCTTCTCACGATGCAAAAATGAGCGAGAAATTATGCCAGTCGCGATGTAAGAAGTTCATAATGAAACTATTATATAATCATAATGAAACTATTGTAACCATTGCTGCTACACGATACTGGGTAACATTAAAATTTGGAAGGAATTAGAATAAAGAAATTTTGCTATTTTATGATATTTTAAATGCAGTGTTTTAAAATCTAATTATAATACGATATTTAAGCAATGATCTATAAATATCATCACCCTGAAATTATTTATATTTCAATTCATTGATCTAAAAATCTCGAATCTTTATTATATGTTTTTTATAAATGTACAAATCCAATTATTTTTGAAGATTCGAAGTTATCTATCTATAATAAACCAATAGTATTTATTTGAATTAATATAATTCGCATTAATTTTAAGAAATTTTTGATAATAAATATTTGATTAGAAATTTGAATATATGTAATATATTTTAAGTTTATATGTATATTCAATTTTCTAATCAAATATGTATTATGGAAAATATCTAAAAATTAATTTGAATTACAATATATTAATTCAAGTAAAAATGATGAGTATATACATTACAGATTATTTTAGTGTATTAAAGTATATTTATAAATTAGAGATGTTTCTCTTTGTAGTTAAGACATTCGTTATGGCATTTTTTGAAAGAAACAATATACAAAGCGATTTATATTTCTCATCATTTTTCATCGTAAATTTGTGAATAGCTACGCAAACGGCAACGGGTTCTCTTCACGATAAAAGCCGGCCCTTTTTCCGTATTCATGAAAAGGGACTGGTGAATACAAAAGACGTAAAGAGGGAAGGACACGAGCCATTTCCGCGCACCTTGCACTTTCCGCATTGGTTCGCCTTCGTCGATGCTCCTCGAATGCCGACTTAACCTTTCGCGATCCGAGATAATTTGGAGAAATTATATCATATTAAACGTTCTATATTTACGTCAATATTGTCATTGTTGCGTAACGTTAATGGAAGTTTTGCGTCATGTGCAATAACACATTATATAATTGAAAAATATCGGAAACTTGGAGCGGAATAAAATCAAGAGTAATATTAGTTATTTTATTAGCAGGACATAAAAAATTCAGGATTTTTATTCGCAAAATAGTAACGTTTTGAATAAAATAATGTCACAAATATTATATAATAATAAATTTCCTTAATTAAAATAAGGAAAATAAGGAATTTATATAATTTTTTTATCTAGCAGTTTATATAAAAATTGCAATATTTTTGGTTTATGAAACATCGATGCGATGTATACATGCAATAAGCGTAAGCATCGATTATTGAGCCTCAAAGGGTTAAATTCTACCTCACACGAGAGAAAGCGAGAGTACCGAGAAGCGTCTGTCGACGGCTCTCGATTTCACTTTCACGCTTGATTTAAACGATGATTCTCAAAGTTTCTAATCTGAACTGTTTCGGCAACCTGATCATCACGCTCCAAGTAAATTCAAGGATTGATTTTCGATTTTTTTATTCATTTATCATAAGAGGGAAAAAATAAAAATTTCATATCGATTATATTCGTTTGTATAGTTGATGTAATAAGTAGAAAAAAAAATCGAACAGCGACTAATAATTATCGAATTTTATTTCATCTGCTATATAATATTAATAAAAATACGTTTTCTATATAAAGAGGAACAAGTTCTTTTTTTTAATTTAGGTTCACACAGAGCTATATTTCAAATTATTTATGTTCTTATGAGGATGGAACATAAATGATTTGAAGTAAATTTAGGCCATTGTATAATACGTCATTATTTTAAGTCACGTCGGCTTGAAAGTATTTAATTAAAATTCATTACTGCTGTATGAAATTTGTTTCTCCGATCTTGATGCTGCGATGAATTAAGCTAACCATGTATGCAAGTTAACAAACGCGCGTTTCAATTAAGGCTAGACAAAAGAGATTTTTCTAACTTACAGTCATACTTTCTTCTTGATTAAAATTGTTAATTGCTAATCTGCGCATATGTCTGTTTCGCGTGCGCTATGATTTTTCTCAGAATGTCACATTGCATCGCGATTTATTTTCTGGCCACCGGTAACGTTAAAATAACAACGATAAATACGAGGTCTTCCACATTATATTTGCAACCTTTTGCAATATTAGACTGCGTTGCAGTTAGTACCATTCATTTAAATTGCTTGTTCAAGTCGCGGTCGCCAGTCTTCGGTCAGAAAAACTGCTTAGCAATTTTGGTCATTTGACGAGAGTGTTCATATTTCATGCTATAGTATAGATATTTCCGGTCTTCAATTTCGATACACGAAGTGTGTTTTCTTTCAAAGTATGAAGCAGAGAAGCCGATATTTTTTTTTAAATTTTATTGTACAATGAAAACGTAACGCGACTTAAGTAATTTATAATAATATACAATATAAATAACATAATATAAATAATAAATAATATAATGGATAATAATTCTAAATTTAACTTATCCGAATAAGAAAAAGTGGAACAAACGTAATATTTTCGGTTAAGTTTTAAAACTTATGGTTCAAAAAACAGTGCTGCGCGTAATATTTACATTTATTTTTAATGTTATGAAAAATAAGACAATGATCTAAGTGCATATTCATTTTTTGATCAATTATTATGATGAATAATTGCATGTATGGTGCATGTTTGTGATGCATCAGTAGCATTCGAGCGTAGAATTCAAGCATCAAAAATTAGACAGTCCGGTGAAATCGCGAATTAGTTAACGAAAAATTGATAAGACGTACTGCACGCGCGAAACGTGTTTGGCAAAACAAGATAAGTCAGTTAAATTTGCAATCATGCAGACTGTAATATAACTCTGTATCCCTTCATGCAAGTAATCAACTCGACTTGATTTATGCATACAAATAAAAAGATGCATTTCCTTTCACGAGCGAAGATTAAGTTCCGATTATTGCGGTCAAAGCGCCATTAATTGCACGGGTAATAAAGAACGAAATAATACACACGCTTTAATATGAAACGGAAATGTATCCATGTATTTTGCTTGCGGCGAAATAATTGTCTATACTCACCGTTTGCTTTTGAGATGATCGAAATTTACAGTATCAGATCGCACGTGACTACAATCAGGTTATTTCCACGATTCGTTCCCCAATGTCGGAAACTCTATATTACCGTTAATTCATTGCGTGATACCGGCGATATGCCAACTCGGTTATTTTTCTGTCGTGGACGATCTTCGGAAATAATTGAAATCTTCTTATAGGTAGGCTTGGCTAATGTACATGTTAGTATTAAGATTTCTTATCTATCGACGAATTTTTTTTCTTGATTATGCTAATTGCATTCCACTCGTGGAAATTTTTAAATAGAATCTTATACATAAAATTTGTATGAGTAATTATCTATAATTTATAAATTATTTATCTATTTAAATTTCGTGCATTTTTTTATAATTTATTATCATTGCTAAAAATAATATCTTAAATCATCGATTTGTTATTATCTATATATTTATTAATCATGCATTACTGAATTTCATTTATAAATTATATTTTTAAAAATTATTCAATTTCACAAGATTGCAATAATACAAGAATGACCGTAAAGTATTTCGTCTCTCTTTTTTATAAAAATAACCGCAAAAAGATCGAGAAATATTTCCTGTGTTTGATACACACGGAATCATCTGAAGACCACAAATAGTTCTCGGAATGATTCGTCGGTTACGTATTTCCCAGTAAATTGATTCGGTCGCGCATAAAAATCGCGGAACGTATTCGATGTTCGCCTGACGTTTGTCGCATAATGACGTGGCGTCTTCACGTCTTCGCGTCGTCGTCGTCAAGAATGAAAAACCGCGGAGTTGCGGGCCCGAAAGTCTCCCACGTTCTTTCTTCCTCGGCTTTCTGCGAAAAAGAGCAAAGCGGGAGAGAGAGAAAGAGCGAGCGAGCGTGGAGGTGGGAGAGCGTGGGGTCACGAGACGGAGGGAAAGAAAAAAAAGGAACAGAAAGAAACAAAGGAGCCCGGGGAGAGCCGGCGGTATGAAAACAGGCGCAGTCCTCTCTACGCGAATGTAAACGTGTATACGCACGTACATATATACACGCGCACGTATGTGCAATACAGTGACGCATCGGCGCATTGTGGATGGCGCATGCACCCGCGTGTTGTGTATGCAACGGCCGCTCGTAAACGCACGTGTGCGTCTTTTACGCGCAGGAAAGTCTTCGCGGTCACGCGGCCGACCGACGCCTGAATCACGCATCTTATTTTACGAGCGGCCGGGGCCTCGCACACGCGTATTTTAGTATATCCATATATCATCCCGCGTGTGTTTCACCGTCGTTGATGCACACGCGGGAGCGTCAATGCGGTCTGACACTCGAACACTCGACAGTTAGATTTCTTCGCCATATTTGGGAAACGTAGATAGTCTCTCCACTTGCGTAATTGATAGCTGAGATTACTTCAGTTTTGTGAAGGACGGAAAGAATCGTACGTGAAACTTCGCTATGAATGCGGATGCACTGTGAATGACTCTCGATTGCGCAGCAGTGTCAATTTCCCGTTTATAACCGCACGGCTTTAATTGACAACCATCGAAATTTATTATCTTGATTAGTTCGGGTTTTGATCCTGGATAGACATTGGAGACTTATGACTTGTATCTTCAGTTGACATTTTTAGTGCTTAACTCTCCTCTAGAATTATATTTTTATTCCTTCGTCTGCAATTAGGGTCTTTTTTATCCAAGTTTTTTTATTGTTCTATAGGTTTTCAAAAACTATAAAAAAAATTCAAGGTTATTTTTCAATATGTCTATTAAATTGCTAAATAGTTTTTTAATTTAAATTTACAGATATTTTTAGAAGAGGTGGACTCTGCCTTCCTTTATTTTACAGAAATTTTAGAGTAAAATTTTGCTCGTACCAAAAAAGACTTAAATTGCAGACAGAGATTTAATACAGTTTTGCAAAGTTCTATATATATATTCCATATTTAATGAGGTTTTTTTTTTATAATTCTATTTATCGTATTATGAATAATTTTTGTACGACTTTTAGTTGCTGCAATTGTTAAGACCGGTGTGAGTCATACCATTTTGCTTCTCGACCATTCGAATGGACGTATGAATGCAGGTCTAAGTCACGTCATCTGCTTTCATTGCTTGTTCACTCATCAAAACTGATTGCGATAACGATTGCCTTGTCGCATATATTCGGTAGCTATCAACTCGGCATAGTTCACGGGGATAAATTTAGCATGCAGCATTGGCACAACACGTTCCTCGTATTGTTCCATTGCATTGTTCTTTATCGCGAATCGGTGTACGAGTTGAGCTCCTTCGTGAGACCAGAAGAGGAAAAAAGATGCTACTACTTTTTCCTCGCACGTCGAACGCGTATTATGCGCCGCGCGCACGAACGTGCGCGTGATGCGCGTTGCACGCGAATCGCCACGCCGATGCGCTCGATGCATCTCGAACATCTCGCGAACCCAGGAATGCCGACGCTTAATTTCCGATTAATTTGCATGTGATACGATCTCTCGGAGACTAATTGAATTCATCGGAGATTCGCGATGAGAATGGCCGTAACTTATGCATTATGCATATCGATCATGATTTATTTTACTTTATTTGTTTAGATATTGCTTGTTTTTATAGTTATATCACAATTTTTTAATCGATGACTACTTACTTCTTCGCGATCTGGGTAATCCCCGATATTTATGTATATGAATAGTTAACTAGATTAATTAAAAGTCGAAGATCTTTCTCCGAATTTATCTTGTGTTGAATTATTGCTAATTTATCAGTTATCAGTTTGTAATTTTTTTTGATTAACTTTAATTCATAGCGTGGATACAATTAAACTCGTAAGAGCGTACATTATATTATATATTAAATTAAAATAGCGATGAAAAATACTTAATTTATTTATACTCTCAATTACATAATTATTAATAATTTTGGAATTGAGTTTCGGCGATTAATCTTATGGCATAACAATTAAATAAAACATTTAATATTCGTAGGAAATTTATATAGGAAAATATAAAAAATATAAGCAATGAAAAAAATCACACATTTAATATATATCATTATTTTGTTATTAGTTTTATTCAAAATTTAATTTTGTCATACCAAAATCAATGTCAATGAACAAAAGTCAAATTTTTTACATTGACGTTCAATACAATTAAATTGAATCTAAAAAAGTATCTTGACAGCAGAAAGGTTGTTTCTCTCGCGCGATGATATTTCTATTATTTCATTCACTTAATAACGAGTCACGGGGAAAATGGTGGAACGCGTAACGAACTTACCGCATCGGTTTTTTTCCACTGATTGCGAGAAGAAGAAACGAGTGCCGACAGATTGTACAGGGCGTGACCTATCTTGAGTTCAGTCGAGAGTATCTTAAATTATAGTATCTCCCGCTGTATGAGCGTCGATTTAATGCACCTTGAAGTCATTAGCGCAATACACCGATGAGTCTGAATCACGCGGCGATGTATTTCGCGAGCAATTAAATCCTTATCCGTGTTCACGAGCGCGCACAGGAACGCGGCGGAGAGAAAAATGTCACCGAGTTCCGCGATTATTCAACCGTGCAGGCTGCAAGCCGCTGTGACTAGTATGCGCATTGTCTACCGGTAATTCTCGTGAAACATATGCGGCACTATGATTACAAATTTGCTAACGTGGATTTATGACGAACTCTTGAACTCCCAGATGACGGAATGTACAAAATCAGCTGTCACTAATGTCACAATTACATTTGACATTTGAAAATTACTTTTTGCGTTTTTCTACATCGCCGTTCTTCAACTTGACCATAAAATATTCTTCTTTGTGTTAATTATATTTTCTATATTTTTGTATAAAAATGTGAATTGATTTTTTTTTTGGAAAATAGATATGCTTATAGTCGTATGCAAAGAAAGGGCTCCCCTCTAAAATTTATCAAGAAAAAATCAATTAAGATGTAAAAATTTTCACGACGAAAAATTAAATGCTCATAGCCCAATTTGTGATTCACACATTATTCGTAAGAAAATTCGTTGAAGATCTTTGAAATCCAGATCCTGACAGGATCCATTCTTCAAGGTGCACTATGAAAATTTCATTTTTTGAAACATGAAGTGTTAACAGATTCTAACTTTAATATAAGTATTTTAATAAGTTTTGTATAAAGATAAATAAAAAATTTTTTAAATAAAATAATTAATATATATTTATTATTAATTAATTAATACATTTTTCTCCTCTGACTGAAAAAAGTCCTGGGTATACATCTATAAATATTTATATATCCAACTATATTTTAAGAACTGAATGGAAAATAACAGATCTCCATAAAATATTTTAAAATATCCTATGACTGTGTAATGCAGTTAGTATAAATATTGTTAAAAATATATGCATATACTAAGACACAAATTTCAGTTTTAAAAGCGTCATTTATAATGGTGAGGCAGTTTAATAAAGTTGCATATAATCCTGCCATATTATTTTCTTGTGAATTATGATCTTTTGGAGACTATATATCATTGAGCAGTAACGTATTTCATGAAGCTTCAGTTTCACCAATTGAACGTCCTACACACGCAAATCATCCTACGCGTGCAGGTCTATGTGCAGGCAGTCGTGACCGACTGAACCATGACCGATTCTTGACGGCATGATGACAGTGTCAACAACCGCTGTAGCCTGCAATAGCCCATTCGCATTATTGCTCTCTACGATTCATAATTATCTAACTCGAGACAGAAAAGAAACTTTAATAATCTAAAGTTTTAACTTATCTCTATTATTGTGCTTCGCACAATAAAAGGAACGGGGACCAGAGAACAGAGAATAAGATTCAGATTTTCAACTTATCAGAAATTATAAATTTATACAATACATGATTTCTGATAGTTTGAAATTCTTATTCTGTTCTTTGTTCCCTGTTCCTTTTATTGTACGGAGCTCCTAAGGGATGAGAGTTGTAAGTAATGTATTTTCCTTTCTGAATAATTTAAATCATCGCTTTTGTTTGCACAAACTATTGTACAGTTTATAAATTCTCTCATGTAGGTATAAAGAATTACTTTCGTTTGAACAAAGAAAAAGAGAAAGTCTAAATCACGCTTTCTAATTTTTTGTTCTTACGCATTATTTTCATTTTTTACTTATTCTTCCTCAAAATTAATTTATTAAATATTATGTTTATCGAGAAACGATATTATATTTAAGATATTTATATGTAATATTTCAACAATTTTTAGAAATTAAAAAGTAAAAAATTGATTTGATATATCAGAGAAACATGATGTAATGTAGGTAGATGTTAGGCAAGGACTGTCCATTAGAACAAATCCGTTTCCTTATCCACTTTATCTGTTAATACGTTCTAGTACAATGTAACACGCAGTAGCATCAAACATTGTTACATTAGATTCACTGCGGATAAACTAGAGGATGTCGAGCATGGAGCATTAAATCACCGATAAAATCTGACATATCTCATACCGTAACTTTACTAACTCGATTTATACTGACTACTAGTTTTCATATAGTTTTAACATATTGCTCTCTCTTTTGTCTCTTCTATACTTCACTGTATAGACAATATCTTTTTTAAACGACTTCTAGACACTCAATATTATTGTACAATTATTTTGTACAATATTATTGATGTTCTCTTTGAACAATTTAAAGCAAATAATTTGGAGACTCAATATAGCTTGCAGATGATCAATAACATTGTGCAATAATATTGATCATCTAGAGGTTGCTTTAGAGACGCGCATTTACAAAATGTACGACCTCTTTCCGATTTTCAACTCCCATCCTTTTGTTGCACAATAACGGAGCAACGCTGCTCTTACTTGTGCCTATTAAAGTTTCTACTCGTTTTTACGAGACGTGGGCGAACAAGTCACCAACGATTACCGCGTTAGTTTGTGCTCAGCCAGTTTCGATCGTTCACTCGTTCTTGCATTTACAGTCGATGCACTGAGAGAAAAAAATTTCATTAAATTAATTTATATAATTTTTCTTTATTTCCTTCATTGGGAATATGTATTTAAATCAAATATAATATTTTTAAGTATCTACATATATTTTTCATTGAAAGAAATAAAGACAAACTAAATTAATTTAGTCAAATGAATAATTTTTTTCTCAGTGCGACATTTTTAGACATGCTGACGTGCAAAGGAAAAATCGACGAGTCGATGAGCCGAGTGAACCGAGACCAAAATGTGAAAATCGCCGCGTGAAAAGCCCGTAATTCTCTAATTCAGGCTGATACAATGAAAACATTTCCGCGAAACGAACGGCTCTGCAACGTATTGCGAAGGCCGCCACGTGGAAAGTTCGCGGAAAACCACTGAATCGCGATTATCTTGCTGGCGAGCGCACTCGCGCGTTTCTATCGAAGAGGAAAGGTGGTAATCAGCCATCAGCTATCCAATTTAGAATGTTCGTATAAATATAAACCAGGAAATGATTGTTACAACTACAAGTTACTTTATTCGTTTTTACTGCTCTGTTCAACTTAATATTCCACGATGCTTACAAGTAGACGCAATAAAATTCTTCGAAAGAAGACTTAATGAAGAAGTATAAATGACGGTCGCTAAAAATATGTATATTCAGTGTTTGTATTCGGAGAAGCGTTATCGTTAACTAACCCAGTAATTCACAATGATTCATACTCTCGACAAAAAAAAAATCCGATCACTGTTTTATCATGTGATATCATTGTGATACTCGCGCGATATAATAATTGCCGCCCTAATCCTCATTGTTACCGTGATTAATTCGCCGGCACGGTTTGTATGTCAGCTTTTCTTTTTCACGCGATGCGATGCAATACGCTTACGCTTACGGACGCCATAACATGCTATTACATTCTGATTACCCGGGCATAAATTATGCGATTCAATCGCTATCCCGGGTTTCCTAACCGTTTTCACGTCTTTCGCCTCGCCTTCGATCCTGGGAGTGTTTTTCCCGCCCGCGAGGGAGAGGGAAAAAAGAAATTAAAGTTCACACTAAACGTACTTTCACTTTTCGCTGTTGTGCATACGACACGCTCGCGCGCGAGATAATTGCGCGAAGTGCACTAAGCTGCAATTGTTATAGTACGAAGGCGCACTCTGTTTTCCGCGTGCGGTTTCTTCGCAACTCGCGCAGCTCGCGCTACCCAGTCCGTGATTCATATTTCTCATTTATTCACCGCGTACCGATCAGTCAGTCTCATACGCGTGCACCGTGCAAGGTTCATGGAGGAAGTAGAGTGGAAAGTCGCACTTCTCGTCGATTGGCGAATGCTAATCGTAACTTTTTTTTCCGTAAGCCGCCACTGTGCGTCGCAAAAGCAGTGCGCGATGAAAAAATGCGTAACGAGTGGAACTGTAACTTTTGGATTAATTTGCGTACTTTAGTGCAAGATTTGGCATTTAAAAATCATTTCTCAATAGTAGCATTTCCGAGTTTCTATCTGACTTTTAGAGAATGCATATATTAATTAGTTTTAAAAGCGTTTTAAATTTAAATGAATCTTTATTTTATAATTTGGAAAGAATTTCAATATTAAATATCTACGAATTCTATTCAAATAAATTCTATTATATATTTAATTATATTAATTGATCAAGGACAACATTTTTTATTGTTATTTGGCTCAAATTTTTATATAATCTTTTATAATTGATGAGTTATAAATAGCTCAAAATCATCTGTTGTTTATTTATTTCCGATCTTCTACGAATGATTTGAAGAAATTGCAGGACTTTCGAGATAATTCATGTACTTATCAAAAGTGCTACTGAAATTTGTATGCAGTCTTTCAGACTTGTAACGTGGCTTGTTTTCGCATTGTACATTTTATGCGCGAGAAACTTGTAAAAAAGGACGAAGGAGAGTTTCAAGGGGCGACACGCTCTTCTGGGTCGGAAAGCGAAATGTTCGCCGGTTCTCTTGTGTTTCTTTTGTCCGTTCAATGAGTGAATGACGAGGAAGAAAGAAAAGACACGTAGGGATGTGAGCGAAGCGAAAAAAATAATTTATTTATTATTTCGAAGCATTATATTAGAATAAGTGCAATTGCGAGGAGTCGTATGTGAATGTAAGAATTGTTTCTAAAAAGGGGAAAAAAATGCAATTAGAATGCAATCTTAGAATGCAAGATTAAAATCTATATCATTATGACTTATAATTAACAGGAAAGAAAACAATTTATTTTTAAAATAGTTGACCAAGATAGAATGAAATTCATTTTCAAACATTGTTCTTGCCCGTGATCAATATCGATCTAATTGATTTCGATCAATACTCATTGTCAATCCATTGCTGTGCACAATTCGCGCGTGCAAATACATTGCGTGCTATCCGTTGAAAGTCCAAACGAAAGGTCAATCGCAGTCGAGCACGATGTTGATCGGGTAATGAAAAGTATAGCGTTATAATCGAATCTGCTGGTTTTTCGTGTGTAATTAAGTAGAATTTCAATGTAACTCTGAATTTAATGGAGCAAAACGTTATTATTAATAAGTTATTTTAATTACATCATAAATTGGTTCATAATACAAAATTTTTAAGAGCTAACTGCGAAACATTCACATCGATGATATGACAAGAAATTTTTTATATAATATATAATATATGAAAAAAATATTTTTTTTTATGTATATGTATATATATATAAAAAAAAATATATATATATATACATATATATTTGATATTGAATCATCGCTGGTAAATTATTGTAGTTGTAATAATAAGCGTCATGAGTAATACAAGTACGTGTGATTAAAATGAGAGAATGCAGATAATGCAAATGTATAAGAGGCTTCGCTAATGCATTCAAGATAACGAGGAGAAATAAGAAGGAGGGAACGGATATTTTTTACAGCCGATTATAAAAGCGCAAGGTTCGCTGGGCTAAAGGACAGACAGCTGGCGATCAACAGGAATTTAAGATGTCGGGGATTCTATACCGGACAAGCGAATAATTAGGATAATTAGGAGTTCCGACGATGCGCCGCGCGCAGTACTTATGTAAGAATCAGTGCGCGAAGCGCCGCTGTTCCATTCAGTCGGTCGACCGGCCGGCGCCATGCTCGTTCTTTAGTCGATTTCTTTCTCTCTCTCCCCCTCCCTCCCCTCGCCATCTCGATTCTTCTGCCTCGTTCTCCACGTTACTTTCACCTTTGACCTTCGGGATCCACGTTCTTAACCCGCGAATACGTGCACGATTTCTTCTAACGCGAGTACGCGCCGTGAGATGATTGAGCGCGGTCACGTTTTCTCTCCCAGTTGAAAGATATAATTAAACATTATAATCCTTACAGTTAAGTGGAACATACGTATAGATCTTTTTTAATTATTTAACTTTGAGCTGTTAATTAATTCTCAATTCACGGTTTACCTCATAAAAAAATGGATGACTTTTACTAATAGTTGATAATATTTATATAAATGAAATATAATATAAGCATTTGATATCTTTACAAAATTATTAAATTCTTTATTAATTATTAAAACGTATTTTTTAATGATTGATTTAATGATTGTGTATTTTTCGTTTCTTCTCTAAATGTACGCAATCAAAAAAATATCGCGATGATATCGTGGTTTAAACAAATCATGTATTAACACTTCAATTCACGAGGATACTTTCACTGTCAATGGACCTTGAATATCTAAGTCTTCGAGCAATGCGCATTTTTTTATTTTCCTTAGAATAAAGTGAAAGCGCAATACATAAACCATCTTCGTTTTTTTTTTTTTTTTTTTCAAACGAATCAAATGTAAATCTGAGTATTTTATGTGCATTTCGGATGTGCATTTTAATAAAGTGATATTTGCATCGTTTTCAATTTATGTAAGATCTTAACGGGCAAGTTTCTCCACACTGAATGATGAGTTCACCTTTGACCTATCATATCCCACTTTTGATCTCTCGAAATGGCACGTGTCATTCTTGCCCAGAGGAACTACTTCGACACGTCATTGTCATTAACGTCTCTCGTATGATTTCAATATTATTGGATAGTTATGACATTTCTATAGTTATAACAGCCATAGCGAGATCCAACAAAGAGCATAATAACTGAACTTGAATTTGCAAAAGTTAGTCTTAATCATAAAAGATTCATTAAAATCAATTGACTTCTGAATTATAAAAATGTTTAATTATATATATAAAAATGTAGCTCGCAGTTATTTCACGCGTAACACAGAAATAAAATTTTTCCAAAGTAAAAGCTTGATGAATGTGCACTGCAGCTTTTATGTATTTTACGTAATAGATAAGATATTTGATTCTCATTGCTGTTACTGAAGCATATTTAAACAAATTTTATCGCTGAACTTTGACAAAACTTTATGTTTATCTTAATTAATTCAGGCACTTTAAATTTCCAATGTCTATTGACGATTTCGAGTGAAAAACGCCATAACAATTTTCGAAAAGAAAGGATCATAATAATAATATTAATCATGATATATTATATGAAATATTACTATAAAATCTTTCACAATAATCATATTTTATTATTACAATTGCATAATAGAACAAGAAGGACGCGACGCGATATGCCCTATCACTTTTTATTTACTTTCTAGAATACAGGAATTATCGTTTCTTTGTTGAAAATCCGTAACTACTATCGCAAAGACATTAAAAATAATCTTTCCGTTCGGCCCTGGCATATAAATGCTCATGAATCATACATCGTGTCGGAGAGTCGCGCGCATCACGCCACTTTCGCAAAACTAACTTACCCCGGCTGTTAAGTTCGATATCTACAAATAGAGACTGTTAAATAATCGTCATTGTTCACAACATTCGATATGCGGAACGCGACGCGCGATGTGAATATTAAGCAATGTGAGTAAGACGGCAAATAAAGCGGAACTAGTAACACGCGCGACTATAATTGAACATACCTACTGCCGGTGTCGTTCTACGCATTCAAAGTAATGACGTTTGAAGAATGCAGATAAGAATAAATAAAATTAAATAGATATAGTTCGAAGAAACAAATTATCTTCAATTATATCTTCAAAAGATATAGAAAAGTATCGTAGAAAAAACAATTTTTTACAAAAAAAAACAAAATTTCTTTTGGTTCTTCTAAAAAGATATATTTTCTTTTGTATAATATTTTCTTTTGTATTTGTATAATAAATGTTTAAAAAAAACACTGTTTTAAATTAAACTATATCAAGCTAAAAGCCAAAACTAATGAAATCTTCACGAACAAATGAACAATTTCAAAGTCTGATATTAATATCGAGCTGCAAAAATAACATGATAGCACTTGAAAACGATATCTTTTCGTGAAAAATAAAAATTAAAAAGTATAAAATTTTCAAAGAAAAAAATAGATTTTCCTATAAGAAAAGAAAATGCTAAATGCTAAATGCACTTTCATCTCATAATATCATCATATTTTCATGCGCCAAAATAATTTGGTTCAAGTTCAAATGGCACTGCTTTATTTACCTCAGAATGAGCTTAAAAATAGATTCTGTTTTTATTGGCCTCACGTTTTGTCAGCAAAATGGATGAATGGACTCGCCACGTGTGTCGCAACTTCGCAACGTGAGTAAAAATTAAATTTGCAGAGTCGCACGTTCGCCTCGGAATAATTGAAAACACAGTTTACGCCATGCTTTTTCGAGACGAGTTAGCCTATTATAGTGATTCATCGACGATGGTGGAGGAAACATCGCTCATAACCATACGTCGTCGGCTTCATAGGATCGTAATATCTACGAAGAAAATCCAACCGGTTTATTTTTTCTCTTACCGATGTAGGCAGTACT
This sequence comes from Atta cephalotes, assembly GCF_000143395.1. Taxonomy (NCBI): domain Eukaryota; kingdom Metazoa; phylum Arthropoda; class Insecta; order Hymenoptera; family Formicidae; genus Atta; species Atta cephalotes. The sequence goes on along the minus strand of NW_012130113.1, from coordinate 652,610 downwards.
TCCTCTCACTATATAGGCGCTGTGGAACATACACAGTCAAAAGTCTGTGCTAGAAATATATACGATACTTTAACTAGCAGAATCTATTTCCGGAAAAAGATTTTAAACTATATCTTCTTCTTTTTTTCTTTTTATTTTAATAAAGAATATCTAAGAAATCTATATTTTATATTTTTTTATGTATGTAAAAAATTTATATAAGATATTTTAAAAGATTTAATTACCTGTTTTAGAAATTATAAATTTATGAAAAATATTATTTTATTTTGAATACATAAAGGACTTTTCGTCAAAGTATAAAAAAATTTTAAAAACATTGTTTAATTATATTGTCTAATATTAATAGGTAATTTATCTAGAAACAAGTAGCATGAATTGCATGACTAAAAACGATCATTTCCTGTTTGATTTAACACAGTTTTAAATTATTATGGCTGTCAAGTCAAATACATAATTATTTAGAGCGTAACAATCATAAATGAGAATAATTTCTTTACCAACTTTAATTTCTCTTAAAGAAATGTAACATTCTTAATATTTTAAAAATAAAAACCAGTACAAGTTGATTGTGTTTAATAGAAAAAGTAGCTTCGCAATAAATATTGTAAGATTCTTGATTCTTGTTGCCTTCAATTCCTGGATTTAAACGTATAAATCAAATACATTAAAGAATCTCACAACAGTTGCAAAGCTACTTTTATTTTATTGAAAACGTAGCCATTGATTAATATGAATCCTCTATACTTTCGCAATAATCCGCTCCTTGCTCAGAACAATTCCGAATCTGTAGGACTTCGTCTTAACATCACTACAAATATCAAAAATAGATAATATTCTTCCGGAGAATGCGCAAATCGGCGATGATTAGATATGCGATATATTTTTGTCGGTGTACGTATGTGCGTGTGACACGAAGATTTATGCGTACTCATACGCGCGCACGCGTGAACGATAAAATAGGCGTGCGTATATGCGTGTGAACGATTACCGACGATCGTGCTCTTACGATAAACGCATACTTTAACATGCGGAGGCTACATGAGAATAATTACGACAAGTAGTAGTGTGTGCGCAGTTACTTCTGCGCGCGTGCATGTGTATGTGCTCTGCGCTCGCGTACCGACAAATGAAACAAACAAATTCACTCTGGCACGTATGCGCACGTGCTGGTGGAAATTTCCAGGCTCTCGTGAATCCTCCCGCGTGCGATCTCACGCTCGGGAAAACGTTGGATTTTTTTCTGCATACATCATCGAGCGCGTAACTGATAATTAGTACCACGTATTAATGTCGTCTGGGACGAGACAAAATAGAAGAAAGTTACATGATAACGATATCTTATAGTTTGTCGTAATATTCGCCGTTTATTGCCAATAAATTGCATTATTGTAGTAGATAGCAAAATTTAAGCAAAATCATAAAGCAGACAGATAATATTATCAATAGTATTGTAAGACATTCTCATTTTATTTTTAAAGTTGTTATTTTAAGATAACACATATGTGTGTAATATAAATTCGCCATATATTTCAATAATCCATTACATAAAAGATATGTTATAAATAATTCTTTTCAGTGATGATCATGACTGTGTATTGATGATCTGTGTGAACTGTCTGTTTTTGCAAATTCAGTTTGCTCAGCTTTTGCAATTTATTGCCAATAATCAACAAATATTGCGACAGATTATAAGAACTTACATCTTCACGGAAGATTATAGGAACTTGATCGCTTTTCATCGAATTAATAACCTATTACAATATAAAATCTGATAATATACAAAACCGTGTTAAAAATTTAATAGACTCTGTACTCTATGACTACTTGTTCGATTTTTCTGCGATAATTTACTATCGAAGTCCCGTTTTCATTGTCTTCTACATTAAAGTAGCTAAAAGGAAAATTATCATCCTCAAAATCTCTGATCTCTGCTCCTCAAATACAATATATATAATACAATAAATCTTGATAATCTCATCTATTGATTGCGCGGTATAAATAAGATTGAAGGCTTAGTTAGTGGGAGCTCTACGAGAGATGATAATATCTTCATGATAACATCTAGATGTTCTAAAATGGTTAATATTATATGTAAAAGTAATTATTTGCTTATAAAAAATAAGGCATGAAAAATATTATATTTGTTTTTTTATGATTAATGTTGATTAAGTAACACAAAATTTGCGTTCCTACGCAAATGTTCTTTTTAAATAGATTCTTTTACGAAGAACTCTTAAAAAAATTTATGAATCTTAGTGCTCCGACGTCGATATATTAGATTGGTTATTTATCGCTACATGGTTTTTTGTATGCGTCACGTCTCGCTCAAGTTATTTTTTAGTCAGACTACATGTGATTATTATACTCATATACTTTACGTGACTTATCGTATCATCAGCTCGCAACATTGCGTAAATGTTGAAAAAGAACATTATTCATTAACATATGAATACTCATACTGCTACTGATAGTTACTTAGTAATATTCTGAAATTTTCCACACGTACCTGATATTTTTAGTATTCAGTTATTTTTTATTGGATCTAAAATGTAATTTTATTGTGTGATTTATTTTAAAATTTTGCTTAATTCTGAATATTATTGAGAAAAATTTCATAGTTCTTAAAATACATCGCGCAATTAAATTCTAAAAGCGCATTGAACATTCACATAAAATTGGCGCCACATAATTTATAATATTTTTTTTTCAAAGAGATACATCTCGTGTAATGAATCAAGTGACCTAATGAAATATGACTTCTAGAAGCGTAGTCGCTCGACAATAATAGGAATTGTAGTCATCAAGAGAAACTACACGTGATTCGAGGAAGTAGAATGCTAGAACCCTACTTGTGTTCCTTGTGCAATCAATCTTTATGAAAGACCGTATCGAATTAGTTGACATAATGAATGAATCGCTCCAATGTGATATTTATATGCACTCCGTATTTTAGACACATACACATATCTTCCCTTAATAGCGAAACTCTTAATATCGTATCAGAATTAGATTAGCTCTTTAGTAAAAATGTTCTTCCTTTTTAACCGTAGACAGTCTTTTATCGTATTCTTTATTTTTTTAGAGATTATATGAAAAATAATATATAGTTTGTGGGACGTATATTTGTTGGAATTGAAAGATAGTTAAAAATTGAAATGCTTTATTATATTGAACAGTATTTTATAGTAGTTTTTATTTAACCGATTTAAAAGTAAGAATGTTGAGTAAAAACTCAGAAAAATTCTTGCAAAAGAATCAAATTTCTATCCAGTATGATAAATAAAATGTTTACTTTGATTCGAAAGATTATAAATGACTTCTGCTTGCGTTTCAGTTATCGTGATTTATTATTTTTTAACAGATTTATCGTTCTTTGATTATACATCTGAGGATTATCTTCATTTTTATTAAAGTTAAGAAAAATATTGTCTATGCAGTGGAAGAGAGATCTGGGTTAAACAAAATAATTTTATGGAACTAATTGTTGCAATAGCAGTTGAAGTGGTATCACTCAAGATACATTACGGTTTTATCTCACTCTTTATTTTCTGTTTTCTATTATCTATTGATTATCCTGAGTAGAGATAAGGGCTATAAATGAGATCTTATTGTGGCTGATTGACATGTCTGTGTTATAAGTCCATTTTAGTACGTTGAACTGTATAACGTATTTGCTTGATAAAAATATTCGTTATTTTAATTGATAATATCAAAGTCAAGATGTTAGCGATATTGTTTGTATTACATTAAATTTTATATAAAATATTGTATTACTACAGTTACTTTTATAAATATCAATTAATGGCATTTGGTTAAATTAATCTTTAATAATTTTTGAAAAATATTTAAAAATGTTTAAATGTTTATGCAATCGTATTAATATTATGAGTTATCGAAAGTAATATTCACATAATATAATAAGAATAATATTGCATAAATTAACAAATTATACTTATTGTAAACTCAGTAATAAATTCTATTAAATTAAGCACATCAGTTTAGTTTAATTTAATGTAGTCGTATTTAAATATCAAGTTTAAGTATTGATATGCATGAGAAACTTGTTGAAAAAAGTGAAAGTCGAGTTAAAACGTTACACTTACAATTAGATATAATTATGAACCTTCATTTTCGAATCTTCCCAAAGTTCATCTAGCACTAAATCTCTGTCGCAACGTCTACCTTCCGTTTTCTAGCAAACGACATATTATTTGAGTTCTCATTGAAACGAACGATCGTATTAGCGACAGTCCACTGCCGGTCTATTCGACACGCTATCTTGCCGTCACGATGACATCGCCAAATTGCCAAGCCTCAGTTATCATCCGCGCAGCCATTTTAAGATCAAATTACCCGCGCGACAACCTCTCCCTCTACCCGATAACGTGTCTATCATCGCGGTGTCGCGCGCGAATAACTGCAATTTCGGAATTGTACGGTTAACTGAACGCGCTTTTTTTCTTTTTGATTACAGAATGCAGCCTCGACTAAGACGAAGGATCCTCCGACATCTCCAACGACGACAAGCACCACGAATGGCGGGACTGCTGGCGGTAACAACGTTGGCAATGGACACGCGCCTCTGAAACGCAGCTACACCTCTTTGATGACCACATTAATCGAACAACATCGAAAACTGGACCGTAGCGTGAGCGAACCGACATCACGCTACAAGACAGAGCTCTGCCGGCCATATGAGGAGAGTGGCTCGTGTAAGTACGGCGATAAATGCCAGTTTGCACATGGATATGGCGAGTTGCGCAACCTGGCACGTCATCCAAAGTACAAGACCGAGCTGTGCCGCACCTTCCACACGATTGGCTTTTGCCCATATGGACCGCGCTGTCACTTCATCCACAATTTCGAAGAAGCTCGTATCCACAATCAGAAGGTGAGCGCCCAGTTGGGCTCAACACAGCCTAACATAGTGGGCTTAAATCCGTTGATGAGTGCGGCTGCCGCTGCGGTAGCATCCGCGACCGGCAACGGTACCGCCGCGAACAACAATGCCACTGCCAATAACGTCAGCGTCAACGTCAGCTTACTCGAGCAACTTGCCGCGTCGTCGCACGTGGCCGCGGCCGCGGCGGCCGCTGCCACTACGTCAAATCTCATGCGAACGAATTCATTGAGTCTCGGTAGTACTGCTGCCACCAGCGCGAATGGCTTCAATCAGCCACCGTTGCTGCGAACGTCGTCGCTGAGTCTGGCCACGAATCATCATCACGCGGTACATCTTCGTCCGGTGAATGCCGTGAATACGGTAATGACAAAACCGAAACCGCTCAATCTTAGCCCGACGTTCTCGCTTGGCAGCTCCGCTGATTCAGTCTCGCCGTCGTCTAGCCTCAGTCAGTCGCCGACGAACTCCATGGCGAGCTTCTTCAGTGATGACTGCAGCCAGCAGACGCTTTCATGCGGGAATATGCAGACGACACCGTTCAGTTATAGTCAAGACTTCAGTTTGCTCGCCTGCTCAAGACAAAGCCCGAGCCCGCGCAATAATGGTGTATGCAGTCCCCTCGCGTCCGATGAGGTAACACCCAGAACTCCCTCCCCGTTGTCACCTAACACGGAATCCAGGTTGCCAGTCTTTAATAGGATCAGCAGCACCCTGGGCGACTTCGATAACCTCAAGATCTAGAGCGGTCGCCGCGCGAACCGTAAAGAAGAGAGACGCGAATTCTCGACGAGTATCGCGCTCGGAATAAAAAAGAAGTTTTCACGTGAATTGACTCGAGATTTGGGCGATAGCTTCTCTATAATGGATTCTGTTCATGACGGAATTAACGTCTTTTTTCTTTTTTACGCAGACAGAAGTTTGCGTGATGCGATTTTCCCTTATCCGTCATCGGTCGTATTCCTGAGAAGCATTTTAGGCACACGTCAGGTTTCATTTACCTTTTAACTAGCATCTTTTCCTCTTCTTTTTTATATATTATTATAACCATAATCTTCATATATATCATCGTACTATTGTAATATATTATTATATTACTACATATATTATACTATCATATTATTATTGATACATATTTATCATCTAATATTCTTTCTTTTTTTTCTTCTTTCTCATATTCTTAGATATTCTTTTCGACGCATATTCTTTTAGACGTGAATGACTTTTTAGCAGAAAAGTGAGATCAGCCCGGAAGTCTCAGTCTGCTCGTTTAAGCCCGAATATGAAAATGGTTGGAGAACGGTATGAGAAAAAAGAGAGAGAGAGGGTTCTGTGAGATCAGTAGGTGCCAGAGGACATCAAGCGTAAATTTATTCCGAAATGTGACTTTCCTCCGAGCAAGTTGTTTATTGATCTCACTTGGTAGATCCTCATTACGCCTTACGTTCCCACGAACCCACTGTCTGCGTCCGTCATCTTCTTCTGTTGGATTTTCGAGTTACAAACAGCAATGTCGCTAAATCCGGGGCAGGTAAAATGTTGCAATATCCAAATAACATATACGATTACGTTTTGTCGAGTTTCTTTTCCGAAGAAGGGAGGGTGGGGAAAGTTGTCTCGAGAGTGAAAGGAGAATAAGCACTCCAGCGAGCGAGCGAAAGAACGAAAGAGAGAAAGAGCGAGTGGAAGAGGAGTATATGACAGAGCGAATGAGTGAGTGAATGAGAGAGAGAGAGAGAGAGAGAGAGAGAGATGCGTGAAGCCAATTAACGCATTGCAAACGGCGTCGTGCCGCAAAAGGGGTCATCACAAAATTATATTTATGGATTGAATACGTTTTATCGTGACTGTCATTTTTATCGCAATTAGTTTCATTGATCCTGGAAAATATTTAGCACATCACCGAAAAATGAAACCGATTAGTGGCACGAATTCATGACAATTTGTTTCAATTCCGCTTGTTTTATGCCCGCATAACATGAATCATGAACGCTTCAATATTACGATTGTTGTACGTATATGCGACACTCTGTTTTAAAATCAACATCCATGCTCTTGCTAGAACAAAAGGTTTTGTTCCTGATAATTTTCACAAATGGACTGTAAAGCTGAGACTGTAGAATAGTTTTAGGATTTTTATTTTTATTTTATTTTATTAATCGTATGAGAAGCGAGCAGATAATTAGACCTTTCTCCTTCGAAAATATTCGAAAAATTCACACTTCGACGCCGTTTTCAGTGATTCTGTTCGCGCAAATGAGTGCCTTTTATAAACTTCGATTGTCTTCCATATCACAATGAATAGGTTATACGTATGAAAGATGGGAGAGAATGGCGATGATATTAAAAGAAAGAAAGAGAGAGAATATATGTATGTGTATGTATGTATGTATGTATGTACGTATGTATGAGAGAGAGAGAGAGAGAGAGAGAGAGAGAGAGAGAGAAGTTGAAGAGTACAACTGGACAATAATGAGAAAGAACAGTATGATTGATATGTGTTGTCGTTGGACAAATTAAGTATATGAAGAATAATTATTATTTTATATGTATATTATTTATAAATATATACATAATACACGGCGCGCACACACAC
>NW_012130113.1:633584-645094 GCF_000143395.1 Atta cephalotes | reverse complement strand
TATAATATATATATATATACATATGTATATGTTACATATTTAATGATATATGTTGCTGCACCCATGATCGCGACGAGGAGAGAGAGAGAGACTCACTTCGGCGCGAACGACAGAGCTATGGTGATGCCGATTTACTTCGTATGTATTGCCCTTTCCCAACAAAAAAAATGTGATAACTGTAATACTATATTAAAAATGTGGTAATTATTGCATATAGAAATATTTACTATTATAAAAAAATATGCTATAATAATAAAAATGCAAAGAATAAAGATGCGTGAGAGAGAAGAATGACAAGATTGAATGAAGGATGAATGAACAAATGAGAGAAAGAGAAAGAAAATAGTGTGAGAGGCGGAAGTCGGAACGCTCGCGCGGGCCGCGTGATTTCTCGAAGAGACATTTTTCACATTTGTTTGTGACATTTCGTTCGAGACACAAGTCTGAAATTACAAAAAAAATTGTAAAAGTTCGTTGCTCGCAAATCTCGACGGGAAAACGCCGACCCCGCGTTGCTTCGACGTGAATTAATAATTATTACAAAAAAAAATACGAGCGCCTACAAACTGACGTGGTTTTCGAAAATCGATATCATTCTGTATATAAACGCTAAACTCTTTCTTATGCTTATACGAGAAATGTTTTCGTTTAATTTATACTTGGATGCAACTTTGTTATTATAGATTTACTTTATTATTATATTATTAATATAATTATTTTTATTATTATTAATTATTAACTAATTATTATAATTATCGCTGTATCATTATATTATTATTATTCGCAAGTAATATCATTTCATAATCAATGCTTCCAGCCACGAACGAAAAGTTCTGCCGGTTGCCTCTTTATTTCTTCTCTTTCCTTTATTTCATACAAATAAACGCGAGTGCTTCATATTCATAAAATCCGATCGCAAGCGATGTCGACGGTGTTCTAATATTGCTACTACCGTGTCACATTATTATATATTATTATTATTATTATTATTATTATATTATTATTATTATTATTATTATTATTATTATTTTCATCGGCATATCTATTCTATTTAGCAACAATCATTCCTTTTCAGTCACTTTCATATCTCTCATTACCGTCGTCGCTAAACCAAAATATCCTGCTTTGTAATTAATTGTATATAGTTCGCACTATATATAGAACCTCAAAATTATTAGCAGTACGTTTTACGACACAAACGATTGGTATTATTAACGCTTTAATTGACAGCAATGAAATTTAGTCGCGACTTCCAACTTGATCTTCGAACTGACATCCATTACCTCTCGTGTTTTGGTCAACTATAATTAAGGTATGCAGTTTCAGAAACTGATTACACCGTGAATATGATGGTATTTATGCTTCTTTTGATTCTATTATATTGGAATCATACTTTTCTGAATACTAAGATTTTTATTGTAATTTTCTTCCTTTTTAAACGCTATTTTATTCATAGAAAAATTAATTGCTAAAATCAATTTGCTAAAAACGATTCAAAAATTTCTTTAAATCTTAAAGCACGCCTCTAAAACACGAACGGCAAAGGGTAGTGCGTAATGTGAAAATCGGAACTAAATTCTATTATTGCTTACAGGAACGAAACATGAAGATTATTCTTTTCCTTAATTGAAGGCGTTATGAGTGACAGTTACATTTTTTCGTTTAGAAATATTAAAATGTGAAAAATTAAGGCAATCATAGAATGTAATTTATTAAAAGTATCTCGCAGCGCATACAAATGTATATATTATTAAAAAATGTATTATTTCGATATACCTCTAAATATTCATTTTTGGACATTACTGTATATTCTCAACATTTAGTAATAAATGATAATTCTTTAACGTTAAGATTATCAACTTGTAATTAAATTCACATAAAACAACATAATATACAAAATAAGAGAGACGATTTTAAATTTTAAATTCGAACTTGAAGAAATGTCCAATAAAAGAAAAGAATTAGAAAAGGAATAGAAAAGTTAGACCGGAAAAGAAAAAAATTTAGTTTTTAAATAATAATTGTGAAATCATATTTAAACATTAATTGCGCGACGTACCTAATTGCGAAGTGTGCAAGTTTCTTTACTCGAGGGAAAATGCAATTGAAACGCTGCTAAAATAACGCCTTCAATCTTCACCGTTGTGCCAGTCGTGCAATTAGAAATCGAGGACGGAAACAGAGAGAGAAAAAGAGAGAGTGAGACGAGGACAGACTGAGACAGACGCAGAGAGTGAAAGTCTCTCCTTACGCAGAGACAAGTTATAAGATGTCCAGGCCTCGTAAGAGGACCAGAGGGACCAGGAAAAAATGCGTACAAAAAGTAACTTCTTGTCAGTCTTTTATAGAAAAGAAAATTATGAATATATTCGACGTTGTTCATCGCGAAGCCGATATGTCCAAGAGACATACGCTTCGCGATCGACATCGTCGCCGAGAACACATGGAAGCGACGACGGCGTCCTGATCGAAGCACAGCGGCTGGACGATTGGAGTTCCGAAAATGCGTTCCGAGACGCCGAATTCGATTTTAATTATCGAATGAATCGGAAATCGCCGATCTCTCGAGTCTTTTCACTTATTTTTGATTTTAGCTGGATCTGCTAAAATTCTTTTTTTTTTTATTAAATTGAATGCATGCAAATATTTTGTTTCCTTTTTTTCTTTTTTCGCGGAATCGCAAAAAGTGGAAACATTTTTGTTTTCGTCACTGAGATCGGCATTACCGAACTTAAAAAAACTACTTTTTTTTAAACAAATTTTATTTTTAATATTTTCTTTTATTTAAATTATTGCAAGTTAAGTATATTATTTCCGAACAAAAATTATTTTCTGAGTTCAATATCTCTTATTCTCGTATGTTATTTACTTGTAGAATAAGATTCGTTACGTCACTTAACACGGAAGATAAAAACATTTAGCTTATTTTCGTTTAAAAAAATATCTTGTAGATTTCATAAATTTTGATTTATCATCCTGAGTTCAAAATATTTTGATGTTCGTATATCGATATATAATTTTTTCTTCGAAATTAAGCAATTGAATAATTATTAATATATACTCTTTTGTTAAATGAATCAATTTATTAACCCCTTGGTTGCCAAATATACATACATAACGTTCAGAACGTTAACTAGGAAGTTTGATAATAAAAGCGAATATATAATTTTAGGAATAAATAATTAACTAAAGTTCTTATTTGTTATTAATTTGTGAAATAATTATTTTAATTTAGCTAGGGAAATAGTAAATTTGAGCAATATATAATTATGTCGTACCGGTGCATTTCTATTTCGTTTATTGCAAACTTGGAAAATATTGTTTTATGTATCGCAACTAAAGGGTTAATTGTTCTCGAGCTCGGACACATTGATGGATTCCACATGTATCCACCCAGCCTCGCGTTTATATCCTCCTATAGACTTGACCTGCATATCAAATATCTAATTTTTCTGCGTCTAAATATCTAAGAATAAAATAATTAAAAGTAACAAATAATCTACCTTACGTGTATGTCTCTTTTTTAATTTAATATATTTATTTTTTCAATCAAGTATTTATATATTTATATAATATTTTATACTGCGATCTTCACAGATTAGATACACGCTATATATAATGCGCGTTACGATGTAATGTGAAACAGGTCGATCTCTTGGCTCTCAGAGGAAACCGATATATCCCGCCTGTGCACACAAATACACACATATACATATATACGTACACGTAGTATGTGTATGTGTGTGTGTGTGTATATTGTAAATATATATATACACATACACACATGCATATGTACAACATACACATATACGCGACAGACATCCCGCGTACGTTTTCGCGGCCCGTTTCTTCCTTTGTAACGCTTCCGAGTCTCTTTTTCCGATTTCCTTTCGTCGGCTAGCGCAATTCATTTTTTCCTGGCCAGAAATATCTGCCAGGAGGCATGGCGAAAGCGAAAAACAGAGAGGAAAGCGAAAGCTTTTCGCGTATACTTAACGCCTCAAATGTGATACACGGCCAATTATCCTCGCGCGCGGGAGAAAGATATTCTCTCGCGCGCAAGATATTCAGCTGTGAAAAGAAAAGTGTCTTCGGTGATACATACTAAATATATATTATAGATTTGTGCGACAATCGAAATGAAACAACGGGAGCCAATTGATAGGCTGGCGGAAGTCGTTCGAGTCCTACTCGTGCAGAGAATCCTGGTTCTACTTTTTTTTTTACTCTGAATTTATACATATTGCGATCGTCATTTCTTTCTTTCTTTTTTTAAACTTCATTTGATTTGTTTGAGTCGTGAATTCGTTTGACTTTATATATTCTTCCGTGACAGGAAATTGATTTTAAATAGACAAACGAAATTTTTGACTAGAGTCAAGGACGATTGGCGATCGTTGAAAATTCTATGAAAGATAGGATAGATTTGTCTCTAAATGGGTATTCTCAAACGGCTTCGGTCTAATCCACAATGGGACCATATAACCAATGATAACCGTGAAATGCGTTTAGATTTTCGTTGTCAGAGGACTTGCGGGCTTATAAAAAGAATTGTAACGGGAAAAGGAATCGGTGTTATCGTCGATTGTCTCGAAGAGAGATCTCGAAAGAAACAGAGAGTAACGTGTGTCGATTATTTGATTTGTATTTTTTATTTTGTACTTTTTCGAATTTTCCACTTCGAGACTTTCAGCCGACCGTTTCCTCTCCCCGATGATCTTTCTTTCTTTTGTTTTGTTATGAAAAAGTAACACGCTCGGTATACACGGAGTATACGGAGTTGAAGTCTCATGTAACACACGGAAACGTAAAATGTAGTTTGATAAGTATTGCCAACTATCTATTTAATACATTTTATTATTACAAAATAATGAGATCGACGTTGTTATTTTGACTTCCCCATTCCACGAAGATAATAGATACATTTAAAATTATATGTACATTTTTCATATTTTATCAAAACAAGGAAATTATATTTTATATATCCTTGTTTTCAGTTTAATTTGAATTATTAACACTTTAAATTAGATTTTATATTTTTTTATTTTATATATATTATTTCTAAATTCGTTTTATACGATATTTATGATACAATATGTGAACATTTTTATTATTGATTATAAGAGTTACAAAATGATTTTTAATTACAGATATAATATATTCTTTAGTTTTTCTCTAAACTATTTATAATATGTTTGTACTTGTATTATAGTATACTTCATAATCAGCTCGTCATTAAATATTTGTAACAACTTGTAATGAATCTTTTATTTGATAAATTATTATTGATAAATGATCTATGGAAATGCCGAATAATATTACTCATTTTGTTGTCGCATTGGAGATAGATTTACAATAATAAAATCGGAACATGAGGTAAGTAAAATGATAGTATTTTTATATTTAAACGATAAGTTTGCAGCATATTTTCTATTTTTTTATATTTTCCTTTTTCTTTGAGAGAGAGAGAGAGATTGAGTGTCTTATTACAATTCCTTAACAATTAATTTTTAATTAAATCCGCTTTCCAATCAATGATAAGATTTTTTTGCATTTTTTAATCTTAACTCAGTGAAAGTAAAACACAACATACAACTTCAAATTTTATACACTTAGTATTTATCTTAGTATTTGTTATTTATTTATCTATTTATAAAAAAAAATGTGCCAGATAATAATTATTTTAGATTAACTTTTAAGATCAGAAATATCTTCAGCCAATATAATTGCGCGAAAAGTAATGATGGTTGTCTGTATATAATTCCTAGACAAATATTAGTAGAGTCAACAACGGAATATTGATCCGATTATTAACTATATCGAAGAATAAACTATTCGTTGTTTTAATATACTATCCCTTAGTGTGCTGATCACTTTAACATTGATTGGCTTCCGATTGATTTATCTATTATCCTGTAACTAACCTCGACGTCATTGGCGAGTTGCAGACTACGTCAACTCATTTTCTCATTCTCGAACAGAACGTCACAAGGTCAATCAGCGTAGCTTCCTAGTTTGCGATTAGTTAAATAGCCGCCTGACACAAGTTCGCCGACTGCGGAATATCTATAGCAATATTTTACATGCCAACAATATGCGCATCCAAATGATTCGATCAAACACAATGATACGTAAATTATCGTTAAAATTGGCTGACAAATCGTTGACGGGTTCGCTTTTATTCGTCTCATTGCTCCTTCATTAGCGTTTTTATTGCTATACACTCCTCATTTGAACAATGATATCTGAATTAATGAGATTATTGAACCTCGTTAAGAATAAACTAATTGCAAATTGTACAAACGAAAACCGTCTCTTATATATTTGTGTCTCTTTGTTTTCTGAAAATATTATGTGCATATCTTTTTTTAAGAGAGATATCATATGTATATTCCTTTTACATTTCTACTCAAGTTTTAATATAAAATGAAAAATAATATTGTGATAATTCGGATCTCTTTTATCAACTAAAATAATTTATGTATGCGGACCTCATGATAAGATTGTAAGTGAAATGGAAGTCGGAGAAAAGCGACGCGACTGGTTCACCGTCACGGGCTTTGTAATGGACAGCATTCCGCAAGTATGCGTTTTTATATTGACGGCGCGAATGCGGTTGTAAAATCGAGAAACGTCACGCTTTACGTCAAAACATTTTTACGAATCTTTATGTATAACGTAATAATGTTTAACTAAATTCGTTCAGTGGCGAGTAGACATACAAGGCTACACTCGTAGTCAACATTTAATCGCATTCCATCTTTTACCCCTTTTCCGCCTCTTGCACACACCTTTTTCTCTTCGAAATGCGAGCAACGTAAATTACAATTATAATTATAACTTCACATGTAAATACATTGCGTGATGTATTACTTTTATTGCACAATATATTTATATAAATAATATATGACTTGAAAGAAAAATGCGTTTTAATTCATCCTAAAATGCAGAATGACATCTGACACATTTTAGCGCAAAATTTAAAATTTGATTCTTCTAATAAGATTTACAGCATTACATGACATTAATGACGTGCCGAATTATACGTATATCATACTGTGACGTTTTATTGATATCATAATTAGACGAGTAGCAACGGAACGCTTATATATGTGTGATATTTGTTTTGCATTATTTTGTATTATTATAATATATAATTATATTTCTATAATTACATATTATGCTTAAAAAATTTCTATTATTATGCTCTTGATTTTCTTCCTTCTTATCTTTAACGATAATCATATACTGATTAACATAATTAATTACTACTAACAATATTTGCGTGTTTGTAAATTCAGTTTTACTTACAAAGGTGTAATACCACGCGATGCGTCATTCGTCGGTGAATTAAACATCATTATTATACATAAATGAACTAAACATAAAGCACGCCGCGAATTATCACGTCAGTGATTATAAGCAACGTGTTATCCTCGATCATATCAGGTCCTTGCTCGCCGTCCCTGACCGTTCCGGTCTCGTTGCTCCTACCACCAACGATTATGCAGAAAAAGACCTAATTTGCGAGTTTACCACCCGGTGGTACTTAACTAATTTAAGACTGTCTTAATCAATGCTGTGCGTATACTTGTTTCCGTATATAATTATAATGCAACGCAGCCAACGCGAAAACTAGATGAAATCTATACATAGAATTCTGTCGTATAAAAGATTCCTGATAGAGTACATACTCTATTCAGCTTTATAATTTCATTTAATGTTGTTTTAATTTAAAATATCAATTTATGCTTTTGTCATTAAAAATAGAGATTTTTCTCAAATCTTATTATAAAAACAGTAAAAATTAGATATCGTTTTGGTTTAGAAACAAAAGATTGAATGGGTAATGCGGTCACGGATGTTATATTTCAAGTGCAAATTATACGTTTAGTTATTATACATATTTAGGCGTCAATGCTAGTGGAAGGATCTTTCAAAACGGTACTCGAGAAGTTTCTGACATGTCGCGCGCGAGAGTCACGTTCCAAGGCTTGCTGGTACGGTTTGCACATCCGGTTACATTTAACGTGGGCGCAGTGCTCGGCTACGCCATGCAGTGCATTAACGTATAACGAATCTGAATGTATTAAGTTGATTTCTATTAGCGAATCCGTCTCTAAACGGTATCTAATTAGCGACGGTTACGACGTTAGGCTGCTTCGAAATTGATTTGCCGGATTTAACGACCTAGAAATCAACAGTTTCTCGAGAATATTTAATTAAACATCGTACTTCTGAATCAAGAAAAAGAAAGATAGAAACTGAAGCAAATTGGATTAAGTATGGGCAAAATGTACAGTTAATTTTATGACTTAGTATATGATAATTATTATAAAACAGAGAAGTATATTTAATATATAATAACTGATGTCCTTAATTACGTTAGGCATTTTTCTTGGATAATGTGTTACACACACATTTTTTTCTGCTTTTTTACTTTTAAATGTTAAATATCATTAGATTAAAATTTCTTAAAAATTAGTTAATTAAAGATCAAACTTAAATATTATTCTTCATGACTCTATAGAGTTTAATTGTCAAAAAATCCCTTTATTCTCATTCCTTGTCATCCGTTTCGTAGCAGCATCTCCTGCGCAGGTTGTCGACCTTTCCGGTATCTGATTGTCGACATTCAAGAAGTGGACAGAGAGCAAGATTGGTGAGGACGAGCGTGCAACCGAAAACAAAAAGATAGCTCACCTCATCTTCCTCCGCTTCTCATCTCGAATAGGTGTCTTCGAAGTTCATGCAGATAAAATTAACAGGGTATATTACATGCCATAATAAAATTTGATATCTTTCACAATCTCGAGAGTTTTTATCCGATTATAGATTCGATTCAGTTCGATCTTTTTCTCTTCAATTTGTAGTTTGAAATACTAATTTTTTGAACGTCTTAAACTTTTTTTTAAACATTTGAACGTCTTTTGTATTTCGTTATTATATGCAGTGATTTGTTCTGCTACGAAAGAGTACAACACCTCGGTCACTGTAAACATTATGTTGGTTCAAATTCCCTGTGGTTTCCGTTACTGCGTTACTCCCGGCTCTTTATCACAGCTGTGTTCCAGAGGCCATTAACCTCCTCCATCGCTCTTTTTCCTCGTGCTCCTCTTCTCGAGCTTCTGCACGGCCGTTCGCCGTCGGTGTTTCTTCTTCTTCTTCTTCTGCCTGCGTCTCTTCTTACTCTTCGTAGCCCTTAGTCTAAGGCCATCTCTGTATTCTTACACGTTTCTCTCTATGCTCAACCATCTCTTCTCTTATCTCGTTCTCCCCCTCATCCATCCCGCGAGTCCGTGGTGCGTGGCCACTTGGTCGCTTGGTTACTTGGTTACTCGGTTACAGATCGAGAAAAAAGAATAGAAAAAAATCTCAGACCGCACAGGTATATTCGCGTAAGGTATTAGGATATTTTGATTTTTATCAGGATAATGTTAAAAATTGAAGAAGAAAAAAAAAGATTAGATGGTAATTTAGTAATATGGTTTCTCATTAGTGCCGTCGAATATTAAATATTAATTTTTATTTCGTCGTGTAAAACGTAGATAATCTCATATAATCTGTTGTAAAGTCTATTATATTTATAAACCTGTGCCTCGTATAAATGGCACGTATGTATTAACGTTTGAAGTGAGATACCAATGATTTACGAGATCATCTTCATTTTTACACTTACGCGAAGTAGTGTTTTTCTTATAAATGACCTCGTTAAAGGATCTCCCGATTTCTTCGGTTCTTTTTACCTTCCTCACATTTCTGACTGTTCAAAGTTAATGAAAGACGCACATGTACGCGCGTTTTTACGACATAAAGTTAATAAGAATTTATAATTACGCCGCCGGAGCTGACAAAGTCGCCGTAAGAAACCGATCTCCGTCACTGTAGAAATTGCCCGCGGAGTAATAGTATACCTTGTTTTTACTGTCCGTAAAAAGTCGGGAACAGGTAATAAATTTACTCCCGTTTTCGATATGTCCGGTTTCCGAAATGACCCGGCCCACTACGAACGGCTTTTAATCGACATTGCAAATTTTTGCAGACACGTAATTCTTAAGCTCGCGCCAAAAGAATTGCGAGCATCTTTTGCTTTAAAGGGTATAATCAGAAAGACAGCTATATTACTGCAGAAGCTTTAATTCGGGACTCTGAAATTAACATTTTGTTATTAAAAGCCGTTTCTCATTTTATATATGCGCCGTAATTTTTTCACTTCCTGGCGTTGGAACGAGTTTCTGAGCTTATAAAGTGCGAATTTTGCGAATTCTACTAGGAACGTTAAATTAGGATTACCGTATACGGTGTACAATTGTACTCTCGAGAATTGCACGCTGTATTACTCGGAGCGGTGTACGCGGTGTGCGAGTGGACGGTTACGTGTCGTAAACTACCGTTAATTTAAAAGGACTGGTGAGTTCGAATTCGAGTAATTTCCACGAAAGGTTAATTTCATACGGCGTAACAACACGACGCGAAGCGAATTTTGCGGCGCCGTCTATGCGCCTTTAACATCCGGGTGTATACGCGCACCTCGCCTTAACGGCAGAATTACATAAACCACGTATCTTGATTGTCTAAACATGGTTCAAATTACTCGAGATAACGGCCGTATTGGTACAGAAATTGTAGCGTTTCTAGTGATAACGGCCGTACCAATATCAGAAATTGCAACTTTTTTTTCAAGCGCGTCGATATTTTTATAGTCTCATCCTTACAAATTTAATATTAATATTGGCCAATTAATCCCTTATTTTCACTGTACAATACTTTTGATATTTAAAATACGTGATTGGCTACTAAATTTTTATGCTATATAAGAATACTCGTCAGTTTAATTACCGCTTGAACGAGCTTTTCTTCTACGTAGAGTTTTCTTTTATTGCGTTATGTATTGTAAAATTCTCAAGCTTGTTCATGAAGAACTATAAATTCAGTGACTGCGATAGATAAAAGAGAATTCGGCATTTAGGTTAATTAACAAATGCAAGGAAATCAAAGAGGTTGCAAAATCTCATTGTAATTACATGTAATTTGTAACGTTCAAGATAACTAACTCAACATCGACATTTGAACAATGACTAGTAGTTTCGAAGTTTACGAGTGGGTGGAATTATTAGTATTATTTCACGCTTCAATGAATTAGAGCATTGGCCGCAAACCTTTCATGTTGCTTTTTAATATTTTAAAAAATTTTATGTTTATATCATATCAGTTGTGTTCTTATGAAATGAAGATAAATAATCATATCATAAGTATTTGTTAGTGTCATTCGTACTTGAGTATTTATAGAGAGTCGCAAAATGTTTGTCCTTACTCACATAATAAATATATAATTACGATATACAATCTCTGTCATTTCAAAATTATCTATTTATATTTTTCAGTATATATATATATATATATATATATATATATATATATATATAAGTAATTAATTAATACGTACACGTATAGTATAATACTAATAGTAACAAGTAAAGGAAAAAACGAAGTAATAAGTTAAACGTAAA
>NW_012130113.1:631716-633564 GCF_000143395.1 Atta cephalotes | reverse complement strand
ATATAGAGAGTAACTAATATTATCTCTACTACATAATAATAATATATATATAATAATATACTCTTTATATAATATATTATTATTATTATTATATATATATATATATATATATATATATATATATATATATATATGTAGAAAATTATTAATGCCAACGTATGATTAAAGCAATTGAACATGGAAAAAAACAGATATACGAAATCACAACTGCATTTAAATCATTTTGTATATTAGGGGTATTTAATCGAACATACGATTGTTTAAATTCCGAAAAAAGATATATCTGCATGAGAAAATATTAAAAATTATTTTTTTACGTAACAGATTAATTTCTTTTATTTTCTTTTATTATCTCCTTTTCTCTGTATCTATCTGAAATGACATAAACATGATGAGATGTATCTTAAATTAAACAAATAGACTTTGTGCAAAAATATAACACTGACTTATATAAACATGAAAATATAATATAACTCTAAGTGTAAAATATATGATATATTATAGAATATAATAAAAAGTCTTTTTTTAATAGATAATTTTACGTAATAAAGAGAATTCTTTGGAGACAAATTCTCTTCTCGTGTCACTCGGTATGTTTGATAGCAAAAAGCTATCGGAAAGAAATCAATAAAATTACTCAAACAGAGACATCGATAAATGGATCGCGTTTCCATGTAGAAAACGAAGGAGAATCGAATGAGCAAGTCGATGACGGCGAATCGAAATATCGATTCATATACATCGAACGTATACATTCTTTTCTCAGGTTGATATGACAGACACAAACGAAGATGCGCGCGAGCGTCGTCACATGTGGGTAAACAGACAGAACAAACGATCGGACGTGTGTGCTCACTGGGATACGGATGATGATGTGAGAGCGGGCAGTCGGTTATTTCAATATTACGTTACCTATGAGATGAACGAGTGATTTGTATTTGTACGAAAATTACAATGAGACACTCAATACTTCCAGATGCACATGCAAATGAGAATAGACATCTGTGATGGGCAAACAGTATAGCTTGTTGTCATTCGCTGGTGGAGGCGAGGTTGAACGTTATCGAGACATTTCATGTTAACGTTAATGTTAATTTTGTAACTTTATAACATAATAAACGGAAAAGAACAATGCCTTAATTCTTCGTGTTTCAACAAAATTACGTTCCAATGTATTAATATCAAGATATAAATTTGAAAATTTTTATTGCTATCTGGGTAATTATGAAGTAAAAAATCAGATGGCTACTGCGGAGTCAATTGATTTTTTTTCTTTTTAGCTGAGCTTCTTGTACCGTTCTTCACATTGCAGGAAAAAAAAGGAGAAAAGATAAATATGATGCAAAAAGTTCAGCTAAGAAGAACAGACCTCTGAATTTTAAACAGAAAGTAAAAGATATCTTTATAAATATTAACATTCTAATAAAAGATATCTTCGATATTAATATCAATGTTGATTACGATCATTGTAATTAATCAATACATTCGGCATATCGCGGCACATTGACATTTCTGGTTAACAATATGTAACGCATATACGAGCATGGGAAAGAAAAATCTCTGGCGTTCGCGAACGGGCTCGTGTGTGTCGACCGAACTGGTTGCGCGGAGTTTTTTGGCCTGCTCGAAAAATAGATAAAAATGTGCGAATAAACGCTGGTCGCGGCTCAGGGACAACCGGTTGCCATCTTGCTTTCTTATATAAGTCCCTCCTTGGTCTTAAAGACGTTCCATCGCGCCGTGCACTCGCTAACATTTGACTCGCCTTCGCTTCTCTCGCTCTCTTCTCTCCTTATTTCTCTTCTTCTCCCCCATATTCTTGCTTCTCCTTTCTCTCTCTCTCTCTCT
>NW_012130113.1:606809-631222 GCF_000143395.1 Atta cephalotes | reverse complement strand
TACTCGTCGCCGTCGTCTACTCGTCTACTACTTGTCTCGTCTCTCTCTCTCTCTCTCTCTCTCTCTTCTCTTCTTCTCCCTCTATCTTTCTCTCTTCTCTCTCTCTCTCTCTCTCTCTCTCTCTCTCTCTCTCTCTCTTTCTCTGTCTTTTCTGTCTTTCTCTCCTTACCACTATAATCGTCCCTTTCGCGCTCGTGTCTCTCATACATGTTTTCCTCCTTCAACCTCCACCTTTCTTTCCGTCTCTCTGTTTGCTGTTTCACTCCTTGACGCCACTATCTCCTCCCTTTCTGCCATCTCCTCACTCCTTCGGATCTCTCGACTCGGTCACATTTTCAAACATACTCATCTCACCGAGCTTCTCCGTCAGGGCCGGACGGTGTTGCACAAACGCGGCTAGATTGAACTTACTGATGAGCTTTTTTATTTTTTATGTTCTATGTGCATCTGAAGTGTATTAGCAATCAGTAATTGCTTCCGCACTTTACTATTATAATAACTATCATAACTGAAGGTATTAGATTGTATAATATATAAATGAGATTCTCCTAGCTGACATACATCATAACAGTTTTATCCCAGACAATATAAGTTTAAAATTGTGACACAAGACGTTTCAAATTTGTTTTTTAGACGCAAAAAATGTTTTATGATTCAATTTTAGATACTCTTTATTATCAAATTTCTCTCTCAATTTGAACTGTTTTGAATTGTTTAACTCCATTGTTTTAGTATAAAATAACGATACATTGAACAGTAGCGATTCAAATTAGGTTAAATTTGACACTATAGATTTATATAAGCAGTGTAATTCTCTTCATCTTGAAAAAGTAAAACTTAAACATTTTTTGCGATCATATCTTCAGTTTTTAAGAGACCACAGATGGGACTTGATTTATTTATCCTCGAACTTTAACACGATTATATTATAGAGTCGATTTTTAAAAAGTAGATATAAAAAAAAGATATTAAGAATAACTCGTTGGCGAGTTATCTGTCACAAAATATTCACAGAGATGTCAGATAACGAAGAGAACAGTGATACCCGAGGGAAACGATGAATTAGAATTATCAATAGTACTGTTAAAAGCGAGAGGGAGAGGTCGAGAGATGGGGCGCACGAGATAAGAAGGTTGAGAAGGGTGAATGAACGCGTGATATAATAAAACGTGTCTTTATATCACTCAATGATTATACTTGCATTGCACGCAAAGAGACGATTGCCAATGTTTTATGTCAAGTCGAAAAAAAACTTTCTCTCTCCCTCTCTCTTTTATGGTCATCTTTGACAGATAAACTCAGTCTTTTTGTTATTAAGATATCGATTCATTACAACTGCAATGATACATAAAAGGTTGAAAAGCACTTCTTCTGTAATTGAAACTCTTTGAAGAATTAAACGATCGAAGAATTCATTCCAGAACTTAATTATTAGTATATTTAATGCTGTAACATTTAAATTAACTCATACTAAAAATTTTAAAACAGTTTCAAACATTAATTCTTTTCCTATCATATTTAAAACTTTCTCTTCTGAACACACATACACACTTTCACTTTTAATATTAGAAATATTTATATAGAAGGAACTAAATTCTATAAGCCTCTCATAATGATTTAAAGAGTGAATTGAGAAAGCGTATAAATAAAGTTAATAAATAATCACTAAGTGTTTCTCCACATGCTTTTATTTTTTCTTCTCATGTGTCGCATTTATTCCTGATCTTAGAAAATAGCGACTATGTTTATAATTTATATAATCTAATTCCCGTAGGAGACATTGATTAGTTGTTACCGCCGATTCCGATTAGAGGATTACATCTAAGATATATGTCATAAACAATTAATGGATAATTATGAAATGATACGTTGTCTCCGGAGATTAATGATTGTTGTCGCAGACTCATAACGAGTCACAGGGCCGCACACTATTTTCATTGCTGAGCCTACAACGTTCATTGTTGAATATAATTATCAGAGCACAATGAGACTAATTGTGTCACACTGTCACAGCGCTTTCTAATGATACCATATTTTAGATAGAAGGAAGTTGCGACATACAATAAAACTGAAGGAAGTTTTAAAGATTTAAATCACATTGCGGGTAAGATAATGATGATATTGTAATTAGAATTAATCATCTTTTTTTTAATAACGATTAAAACTCGAGTGTCAAAAAATATTGTGTCGTCAATCATTTCGAGTGCCTCTGTGTTCGAGAATTTGCACATTGCGCAAGCGAGGTCTGCGGCCATTTGTAGATTCCTGAGCAATGTCATCTCGTAAGGACCAAATCATAGATCTTAGCGCGATTAAGACGTGTCAAGGTAAATTACACTGTTTAGCGCGTACACGTCGCTCGACAACATTTTTCGATGTTCTAGGTTACGAGGTAAGTTACCGCGGTTAGCAACACTTGATTCCACGGTGCAAGGTTACGGTAGACGGACTCTATCTCCTGTTTGAAGACGCAACCGTATATACGGTGTGATCTTCGAAAGAATGTTGTCATTGAGAATTGCGACTATCTGAAGGTCGATTTGCTCATTAAGAATTCATACATATGAAAATTCGACATATAAGACCCAACTGTTATTTTTATTTTCGTCATGTATTACAGAATACACCGTATAAAACATGAAATGTTAATTTTAATTTAAAGACATATAATGGACTTCCTGAGCATACAAAAATATTAAAATTAACATTTTTATGTTAATTTTTGCATGTCTCAAAAAGTTTACTATATGTCTATAATATATAAGTTAAAATTAACATTTTATTTTTTAGTGTACGAGTATATTTTAAAAATATAATATAAACTAATTAAATATAATATTTTACAAAAATATTTAAATAGAATTAGCGATTAGTTTGTTGTGTAAGTAAAACGTAATTTTATCTTTGATATTGTCTTAATGAATTATAATAAAAGATAGTTATTTTATACTCTTATTATAATTTTTATTACTCTTATTGCATAATTATTTTTAAACATTTTTTATTCAATATTACACAAGACAGATATAAATAGCACACTAAAAGCAACAATTGTTTATCTGGTTTATCCCGATTTCTTCACTTCTTTATTAATTACCGGAAAAACTTATCTGAGAAATAAATTCTCTATCTCTTTTTATGTCATAATACTGGAGCGAATGTTAGCTAATTTACTAACTTATATACATTGCGATAAAGCCTTGTGCAAGCTGCGTTAATATCAAATACTTGGAAACAAGTTTACGTAATATTTTGTGCCACGTTTATTAATGAGATCGCCAGTATCATGTAGTTATCGTAGGTTAAAATGTTATAAAATCAATGTAATCAACAAATCCGAAAGTTTTATCTTTGCTTGTGAGTCAAATCTGCTTACATGCGTGTTTTAAAAGCGCTATATTTTAACGAAACCCAAAGAACGCTTGAAGAAACAAATCTAGCTTTATTTTATCTGATACTTTCACTTGCACAAAGAATAAGAGAAAAATATCTCGGAAATGCTCCGAGATAACAGTATCACTATATTTATGAGTCACCATGTACATTTCACCATGTAGCTTCGGCTCGTTCGTCAGCA
Source organism: Atta cephalotes (assembly GCF_000143395.1). Lineage (NCBI taxonomy): Eukaryota > Metazoa > Arthropoda > Insecta > Hymenoptera > Formicidae > Atta > Atta cephalotes. The sequence continues at coordinate 627,645 of NW_012130113.1, read as the reverse complement.
TATGCATTGCTCGCAAGAAAACGGGAAGACGATGAGGACGGATGCCTCGTATGAAAGAAGAGGATACGAGCGATGGCGGTAGAAGAGGAGAAAGAAAAGAGGGAAGGCGGAAAGCAGAGAGAGGACGAGAAAGAGAAAAGATCGACAGAGGCAAAGACGGTTCTCTCTATCGTTGCACACGAGTGCGTTGGAATAGTGCGACACTTGCTGCGCGAAAACGACAAGCTTATCAACGGTGCTGAAAAAGAAAAGAATACGACGAATACGAAACATCGCGAGCACACTAGTCTGTTTTCCTTTCCTTTAAGATAAATTGTAAAATTCTCGCGAACAATTTGCGTCACGTGTGACATTCAATCGTCCAGCTATTTATCCTAATGCAATGGACATATTCATTGATGTTGATATGCGTGTGACGATATACGTACGATATTGAACTTTAAAAATTTAATTTTCCTGTCGTGATTTTTTTAGAGTAGGCCGTTACGAACTGAAAAAATTACAACATATATAAATATACATATTATAGCATATTCATTAGTTACACTTGATCTCGATTGATGATGAAATTTCCACTTCAAAAATAATGATAAAAATTAAATAATTTTATATACTGTATAGTAAATTTTCAGGTAGTCGAAACGACACGATCTTCAAATTATATAAATCATGAAAACGGAAATAATATTTAATATCGAATTATTAACTTTTCGAAACAAACGATGAGTCTGTTGGACCTTAACAATAAATCTCTCAAAAATTTCAATTCAATTTTCTCTATGTTACATCTGCAAATTTAAATTATTCTTATTAAAATGTACTTAATATATTTGTTCTTTTTATATGATTATGTTATTTTAGTTCCTTGAAGTTAGTTAATGCTCTTTAACATAAATTAAATGGACTATACAGACTCAAGTAAGTGTCACAAATTTTGATATCCGGAGGATAAATTAAGTAGAATCTTATCACATTCTACCTAAAATTAATTGCACTTGCACACAAAGGAGTATAATAGGTTAATTTACAGATATTATTTATCGTCACAGGAAATACGTCTAGATGTACTACGGCGCGTAATTAACGCGTTAATCGTGCTCAATTATTCAACTTTGTAAACAATCGATTGGTATAATCTAATTTATAATCCGCGAGCAGAATAGAACTTTTCAACTAATTAATTTAATTAGAATATCTCGGGGCCGCAATCCGTAAACGCATAGCTATAACACGCCTCGCTATAATTGCAGGACATAGCGCAATTAATATAACGGATCCTCCTTAAACTCGCCAATAAATCTAACCAAAAGCCATTAAAATTCCAATGATCATGAAAGACATCGGTTTTATGGAAAACGTGGGAAACATGATGCGGCAAAAACAGCAATTAAACGTCCGATATATATTACATACATACACATAGAAAACGTAGTAAAACATAGAAAAAAATATTTTAATATTAATATCAATATATTTTTTTAATAGAGTAATATTTACGCGTTTACGATATTTCCCGCGTCAAATTTCATTTATCATTCGAAATTTCAAATTTCGTTAACCATGATGAGCAATAATTTTCAAATATTCCAAGTATCTTTGCGATGGTTCAAGATTAATTATAACGAAATGACAAATAACAACGCGTCGCGAGCGCCGAGCATAAATCGTGTCTGACGCAACGATATATTTCCCTCGTCGCAGAAGAGATGCTGGGAAAATTCGCGATAATATATTTCAGTGAGCATACACGTAACGTTGAAAATTAGCATAGTTGCATCAAAGAGAAATTTTGTATAATACCTTTACAGATTTTTTACAAAAAATATTACAAAAATATATATAAGATGTTAAGTAAATTATTTTATATTTTAGAGCTATTTTTACATATTATTGTCGAATATCACTATCGTAAAAGTTTGAGTTTTCTGTGACTAAGAAAGCACCGCTAATCAATTTGTTCTGGAGACTCGGTACCAAACGCTCCTTGAGAACAAGGCTGCTGTCATTTAACGCGTGAGGGAGCGATGCACTCGACAAGGACGGCCTCATGTTTTCATAAACTCTATTAATGAAACGCATGCGAGTGAAATATTCCCTCTCCCTCGGGCGTCTCTCCCTTTCTGCGGCGGTTCGTCAGCGCGTTATTGAACAAGGGACACGTTCGTCGAATTCGCGCGCTATTTCCAGCGAACGGTCTCAGAACAATGCCTCCATTTTCTTACGTCGTTTGTATTGGAACGTGCACAAGTGCGCTGCTTAGCGGATTGCGATATATATTCCCCTCCAACAATAAATTAACCTGGGAGAAAAGAAACTGTTATTTTAATTTCATTTAATTCGTCAGATATATTTCGACACTTTCGTCAAGGAGAAATCGACCTACATTTATCAGACACGGCAGATGAAATTGCAATTTGGGAATGATACGTAAGTAAATACACTTTCTTGAGACAAAGGACAGTAGCGCGCGTTAGGGATATAATGATTCAGTTTTATAACGACGCCGTTAATAAGAGTCGCTAACTCGTGGAATGCTTTTACGCTGACTCGCTCTTTATTGCAGGCAAAGTATGGAATACGTTGCTAAAGTCGCTGCTTGTTTCGAGCGACGGAAATGAGAACAAATGTAGGCGTGTTCGATAGCCGGTTGTTTTGGCATAGATTACGCTTACCGTACGAGTACGCGAACGTACTACCGATTTCTTAATAACGCCTTAACCTTTGTCTCAGTGTACATTTTGCAGCTAAGCTGATATATTGACAAGCGACTCAGTAAATAGTCCGTGTTGTTAAAGCTGCTGATCCCATAAATACAGGCATATAGGCATACTTTAGTTACATAAAGCATGACAGACAGAACTGGCATAAATAACAAATTGATAACGTTGTGTAATCACAAGACGAATATCAAAATTGATACTCACGGTCGCTAAATCTCGATGCAAGTAATTTTATACAGCTATGTGATAACGTAAGACGCTGTGGCATAAAAAAAAACACTCTTGTAAAGCGATTTGAAGATAAATCTCTGACGAAAAAAAAATTGACATTTCGATAATTATTCGTGCGCAATAGCAATTTATAGATTTTAAGTTCAATCGTGAGTCAATTAATGATATGTTATAGGAATATTTCGTATCATCGAAATGCTAGCTTGCGTTTGCATTCCGCTTAATTATAATAACAACAGCTAGACTGACTAAAATAAGAGCGACAATAAGACTCATGTCGACTTCATCGACTCACTTCGCTGGCGGCATAATAACGAGATAATGAAGCTTACCATATTAAACAACATGCGATAAGGCACACGGGCGATAAGACAACTGATAAGAGTGAATCTTTCAAACAAGTTCGCTGAGACAGTTATGGTCATAAATGCATCCTGACAATAGATTGAAGATGAAATAGTAAAGTTTCTTTATTTTATTCTATTGATATATTCTATATATAATTTATTTTAATTAAAAATCTTTCAGGATTTAAAATAAATTTATATGAGAATATTTTTTAAAATTAATTTTTTTAAAATTGCGTTTGATGATATTATTATCATTTAAATTATATTTTAAATAATAATAACAAAAATTTCTTAACTATACTATATATTTGTATAGTGATATATAATATATAAGGATGTATTTTTATAAAAAATATTAATTTGTGATTTTATAAGAGTAGTTTATCATTTTTATCGTTCTTGAAACTTTTTATCAATTTCATTTCATAATGTTAATCCTATATATTATAATAACATAAGCTTGCGTGTAAAAAATACATCTTTTTATACTTCTTAATTAAACACTTTTAATGAATTTTTTTAATTAAATAATTTTGATGAATAATGAATCTTGCAATAATATATATAAGAAACTTTCTGTTATTATTAATATATGTAAGCCGATTTCGAGTCAAACGAGTAAGGCCAGCCATATAAATCCTTCTTAATTACACACTGCACGTTACGAAAAATTATTACGTAACATTACTTCAAACCATCAGTTGAACAGTTGCGAATTAAAATGTAAGCAAAATATACGAGGATACATCATATTAAGATACGTCCTAAAATATCTTGTGTGTTTCGAATTTGCTCATTATACGAGCGCAGATGTAATTGGATTGGATGGAAGTATATACAGGTGCAATCATTAATGGCGAAATGAAATATGACAAATTAAATTGGAAAAAATGTCTTCAGTGAAAATTGTCTTGTTGAATCTTGTCATTTTAGGACCGTACTTCTAGAATCGAGAGTATGATCGCTTTATTTGCTCAGCATCGCATAAAATACTGCCTACAAATTTTTTAAGGACTCTAAAACACCTGCTGATTGTAAAGTGGTTTATCACTTTAAAAAAAAAGAATTTTTAAGTTATAAAGAAATAAACTGTAAAAAATTACAAAATGTAATATCAAATAAAAGAAAAATTCTCAAAAAGCCGAGTTTATGAGTGTAAACAATTTTTCTTTGCTCGAGAGTCATATTTATATATCGGTATTTAATTATACACATATATTTAATGAATTTGAGATATGAACTTTGGAGAATATTAATATTGCGATCTAATAATCTTTTGATAGTATATGCACAATGATAAATCCTTCATCATTTGCTGTTGCTGACATTGTTGCAACACTAAAATTTACGATGTCAATTTTGCTCCGGGAAATTATAACGACGCACTTTACGATGCACTTTAAAAAATAAAAACGCTGATCGCGTGATTAATATAAAATAAGCCGACGTTTATTTATTATGTCTGCATAGAAACGCAAACTCTAAGTGTCGATTGAAGAACAAGCTAGCGTGTCCAAGTACTAATTAGCCCTAATTGGCTGAGTGAGAGGAGGAGACAACGCATAAAATGTTGTAGTAGATATAGCCCTGATAAAATGTTTCTCCACTTGAGAAATTGCGTTTAACTTGCAGGAAATTTTATTTCACATGTACTACGCACGTGTATAATGTATGTACTACAAAACATTAAGAAATGAGTTCTTTATTACAAGTTTGAAAACTATGAACTATAATAAAAAAATAATTTAAATTTTTTCTTTATGAAAACGAAGAACGCGTGGAATATTTCGCATTGTAGAAGAGCTTGTTCAGGCGCGATCAAAGTGCAATTTCTAGTCGAGCTCGCAAACCGTGACGTGTCCGGTTTCGTCGGCAAAATTTTCAGCGTCGAGGCATATTTTTACAATCGCGTGTTTACAGAATAAATTTGCATAGAGTTAATACCGAGAGAAATTCCGCGCTTAGAGTGCAAGACGCGTTCGAGGAGTGGCAAGGTATCTTTGTATCGCGATATCATATTCGCGGTTGTTAATTTACATACAACAAAAGAGAGCAAAGTATTGGCGAGAAGCCTTGGTATATCTATGTGAGCCACGTCGCAAACCGGACTATTGTATTTTGAGCCCGGTGTTTGCATTGGAGAACGCATCACCCGGATATAATAGTCTCTTTGTTATAAACTCGTGAAAATTAAATTTGAGCTTTGGTACATATTAGTCATGGTTCTCTTTATTCCTTTTCTTCCTTATATTTATTTTATTTTCGAACGACTTTGTCATAATAAATTATCGCTTTAGAGCGAAACGTAACCTATTTGTATTACATTTAAACCATGTGAATTCACACTGTATGCGATTGAAAAAACGATGGAAATTTAAGTCAAACAAGATTCATTATGTTCCGATTTTTATTCGTTTCGAGTATTCGCTTTTTCTTTTTTATCGCGTTTGCAGATATTTGATACAGCGCCGCATCACAGCACAATTTTTCCACTAATCGATAATGAACGAGTATTCATACTCCAGTAATCCATTATCCACACTATGTTATCGCGATAAATTTTTCAAGTCATAGTTTCATAATCGTTTCGGGAATTATGGATGAATGACTTAATTTTATGTAACCATCGAATCGCAAAGAATGTTTGTAATAAGTATGAACGATAAATGGCAAATGTAGAAAAAGTGTCTTTTAAAATCCCCTCAAGAAACTTCTTTACAGCATGCCAAGTAAATATACCTATAAAATTATACCTATAAAATACCTAAAAAACAAAGATTGACTTTACCATGATACGTGTTATATTGATTCTAATATAAACAATATGTAACATAAAAACCATGTAAGAATACGAAGAATCATGATGCAGAAATTGAAAAACATGACGAAGAAGTAAAACCATTACTTAAAGATTCTTGACGATTCTAGAGTTTGCCATAAAGTAATAAAACGGTGATACCATGATTATAAATTCTCGTGTTCTTAATTCTACTTAATGATGTGTACATAATAAAAAGAAACAAATTTTATAATCGGGAGAATCTTATTATAAAATTTATATTATACGTACAACGTATAATAACATAATAATAAAATGTTTTATTGTGCAAAACATTAATGCAGAAAGGATATAAACGGAATAACTAAAATTAACTTTGATTTCGAACTTCGAACCATGTGCAATAATATTGTCTATTGACTTCTTATAATAATGACTTCAATTGTCATATTTCATTAGCACATTATGAATAAATTCAGTACATTATTATATTTCTATTTAAGAGCCGATTAGATGCAAGACGTAGTAAAACAAATGTTGTATAGGCGCATTCAACTATATATATAGTCCTAATTATACTTTCAAATTCCATTCCATATTAAATAGCGTATATTTGCTACTGCCAGTCACATGATTATTATACATATATGACATTTCGTCACAGATGAGACTTGGTATTAAATAATGCATTTCTTGTGAATAATCTTGTACTACCTTGTATCCATTGCTTCGTGGATAATTAAATGAAGGCTAATTTTCTTATATTCGCGATCGATATATTATTCTCGAAGTACATTATTCTCTAAGAACTTATCAATTGTCGAACTATGTTTTTGATATTCTTGCATTTTGTTATAGTTTATTATGAACAAAGGAAATTGTTTTGTTTCAAAGGCATTTGTGTAATTAATTAAGAGAATCATGAGCGAAATTGAATAAAGTACCCTCTAAAATGAAATCTCATTTCAAAAAAGGTGAAATACTATCGGTGAAAAATTTGCATTCTTGAATAAAAATGCCAGAGTTTCACTCCTTTTTGGAATAATTCATATTTCATATTTTTGGAGTGAGATTTATTTCAAAAAAAGAATAAATTTCTTTTCTTTGAAATAAGTCTCACATAATAATTTGCATTTTTATTCAAGAGTGCAAATGTTTCACTCTTTTTCAATACTGACAATATTTTAACTCTTTGTAAGAAAGATTTCACTCCAAGAAATTTTGAGAGTAGATCAGATTTACGAAAGTTGAATTATATAAATAAATTATTATTTATTTTTATATTATACACATATGTATTATATTTTAATTTAATAATGTAAATATTGAAATGATTAATGTGTAATATATTGTATTATATTTAATTATATTATATGTAATTATATTATATGTAATTGTGTTGAAATTTTCGAGTCCTGCTTGTTTGATTTATATTGTACTCATAAAACTGAAAGATGATTCTTAAAAGCGATGTTTTCACAAAACTACAAATACTTAAATTTTACAAAAATTACATAATATCACAGGAGATAATTATTTCCAGCAAGCACATAAAGTAAAATCCGACTCGACATATTTTAAAGAAATATTGCGATTCAAATTATGATCTCCCGATTATTTTACTGGTTGATGAAAAGGAAAAAATAAATAAAGATAGTCGCGTAAAACGCATCACTACGCGGATGCATTTCAACGTCGCAAAGTCAAAAGATGTTACATCCTGGCAAAACGGACTTCAAATGAGGCGCGCATATATTATAGTGATTTTGCAGTTAAAATTGCAATCCCGATGTTACGACAATTTGGATTTTTTATGAACGGTTTGATGTCTCAGTAAATGTACGCCGTGGATAAATGATACGTAAGAAAATCTTAAAAACGATAATAAAGGTTCTTCAGGATCGAGCTACGTTCGCGGATGTATCGCATAGGTAAACTACGCAAGACTGAAACTATATGCATCTGTGTCTTAAGACAAATATCACCCAACAGATTGCAGATACGCTCGTATGATTTATATCCGTCCCTGCGATTCGTTCCATTATAATTTATTTGAATTAAATTTTGATTCAAAATTGTAAATTTTTTGGATTGCCTTGTACATCTGTTTTTCTGAGAAAAAAAAATTGATTGCGATCTTTTAGTGAATATTCTACCAAGATCAGTGCATCAGAGCTTCTTTTACGAATAAATATCCGAAAACCCGTTAGACGATTACTATTCGTCATGCAACAATGTAGTAGAGACGGTGCGAAGTAAATGAAAATGTCTGGTACCTGCATTATGCACGCGACGAGCCTTTTAATCACGTCGACTACTCTAATTGCTTCGCTTCGATTGCGTGGAAAGGAAGCACGGCTAATGCACTTTCAATCACCGCGAGTGTTTTTCCACCGGATAGTTTGCGATATACGCGACGCACCCAACGTTAGCTTAGCAATAACATTGGTATCAATAAACTGAATAAACGAGACGGCTCCGCTTCCTCGATAAAAATAAATGTAATGCGCACACAGATATCTCGCTCCACCGGAAAATCGCTTTTCTTTTTCGGCTTCGCGTATCTCTATCATGCAGCACAAATACGATGTTATCGTATCTATTCTAGATTTCTATTTTACTTAAGAAATTGTGTTATATCATAAAAAATATTATTCAGCTTTTAAGGGATATTTTTATCAGCACTTGAATTTTCTCTCGGCTTTCGACTCGTAATTCAGACTAACTTATCTTATATTTATCACTTACATCACTCTTAATTATAAAAGAAATATAAAAATGAATAATTTACGAGATTAGATTATTTCATGTTTTACTCAATTAAATATCGTATCACGATAAAAAAGTTTTAAATATTTATATTGTAAAATTGTGCTTAAAACATATTACACAAAATTAATGTAAATATAAAATATTAAAGGAAAATAATTAATAAATGATAATTATTTTAATTTCCAATTTATTAAATGACTAATAAATAATGCAAGCGTACTTAAACTCAAATCTATTACTTATGGAATGTGTAATAATTAAAATTTAGTGTTATCGCATTTTTAAGATATGACTGTACTACGTTAAACGACTATAGAAATAATAATGGTAATTTACTGGTGACTGGTCACCATTTACTTTAGTCGTTTAAAAATAAAATGGAGGGAACTACGTGCCGCATGAGCGTTATTTTCTTCGTCTTCGGTTATGTGCAGCTATTGTGTATATCTGATGTTTCCGGTGGATTTTCCCCTCGATGTTTGCATGACACTCGTACCCCCCATTTATGGCATCCCATCTAGACTCTCGTTTCTAGAAAGAGGATTGTTTAGCAACGATTAGCAATGAAACGTACATTTTCGAAAGCAAAAGTTAACGTGACACGTATAATTGTCATAGATCTTGCCTTGCGCAATTTTCTCATTTGTAGCTTGGAATTTAGGATGCATTTTTTTCTTCGATTATATTATATTTACACATCTATTGTACATTGATTACTTGTTTCACTTTATATATATATGTATGCAAATAACTACAGTTCAATCATTTTTATAAATTAAAAATTATATTGAATATCTTTATCTCGTCTAACATAGAAATAAATATTTGTAAAGATCTGATTAAATAAAATATTCGATGTAAATAAAATTCTGTGCGATAATGTTGAAAAGAAGATATTTCATTAGCGACATGGAAATGTAATTGTAATTTGCAAAAGGTTTTCTCTCCTCGCCGTCCAGAAGAGTCACACGCTCGCTTGGTTTATAGATATAACAACTTCTGCGAAAGAATCGAGATTTCAATAGGTCCTCAAGGAATTTATCTGGGTAGACTGACAAGAGGAAAACTGCCTATGCAAACACAAAATAGATACTTCAAAATATATCCAGATAAACATTGTTCTTCTATTTACATCACTGACAGCGAGATTTCCGCTGGAGGCCACCATTCGGAAATCGAACACGATAGGGCACTTCTTCGTCGAAGAGGAAGAAGAAGAGAAGAAAGTTCACCGATAAGTGGCGCGCAGCTTTCGAAAGCGAAAGTCTTCGCCGTGCGCTTTCTCGTGCACGTTTACGCGACAAAAACATTAGGCAACCGGATGCTCCGTAGCCCTGGCCACGAAAATCCTCAGACTCTCATCTCCTTCGTTCTCTCAGCCTACCGGCCTTGACGAGTTTCGCGGCTCCCTGATTCTATTTTCAAATATGCCCATCGTGCCCCGCGGAGCGACGCGTCCAGCGAGGAAGAACGCATTCGCCATTTTCGCATCCTTTTTGTTCTTGTGAATTCTTTCTTTGGAAAGTTAAAAGATCCCAAGCGGGAGTCCTATTTTTGATATATTATTAATAACTGAATTCTTTTGATATATGATAATATTTATCCTTGAAAAGATATTTTATTGCAATATCAGGCAAGATTTATCTTCATTTTTATACGTTATGTATTTAAATGAAAAAAACAACAATTATTTTTTTAAAAGGGAAGAAAGAGCGATAGAAAAACTACTTGAATCGTTTTTATCTATTTAATAAGATATGTTATTTACTTCATTTGTGATACACATCTATTATTATTATGCCACGTATTATACTTTAACTTTTCATTACTTGCGTAGCGGTATCCTAGGACATCCATCTTATAAATTCTAAATAAATATTATTTATGCACATTATTATACTTAACACAAATTGTTTCATAAAAAAAATGTGCACTTTTATTTAAAAAATGCATAAAATATTATTTTTATTTAATTGTAAATTATCAAAACAATAAAAATTGAGACATAATATTGGGATATCAAAAACACTCCACGTTAGTAACTATGTTAAAAAAACCTACAAGAGTAATTTAAGGTTAATTATCAAATAAGATTGATAATATAATTTTTAGCATTTGTTATGTTTTTGTAAAAAAAGTTTTTGTAAAAAATTCGCTTATTGTTGTTTTACTGCGGAATTAGGTTTTGTGCGGAAACGCGAGCGATGCATCTCGATGGAGCGGCGTGCACGTTAATTACACGGAGAATGAGAATTGGATGTCAAGGGCCGCTCTCGATTCCAGCATTTTGCACGCTAAACGCTATTGTCACTGACATTTACGAGCTTGCCAGTGCGCCGACTTTTTTTAGACCTCGCGTTTACACGCTCCCGCACATGATGGCGGGAATCGAGACGATTAAAGTTCGGGTTAGTGGAGTTTAATTGGACGATCGGAGCAAGTAGAAGCACAATAACGAGGAGGTAATTAAGCAATTATCGTGGTACAGACTCTGCCTGCTTCTTCTAGACAGTCAACTCCGTCGACGTGGTCGGCTTACTGCGCCTATTTTAGAATTACTGACAGTCGGGAAAGTGAAAATTTTAATTTTATTATTTTGGTTGTTATTTTCGCAACGAAAACATTTTTAGATAATACATTTTTTAATACGCTGGGAAAAAAATATCTTGTTACAAAAAATAAGCTATTAGAACACAATGAATAAATAGTTTTCTCGTTAAATAAATTTTTTTGTATCAAGATATTTTTTCTCTTAGTGCATCAATTATATTTACTATGTAATATTACCTATATGTGATAAATTAGAGTTGCACAATATACATATCGCTTTCTTCTTCAAAAGAACAATTCAAAGAATGACGGTATTTGTAAGAATCGTAAAACAAAAATGGTATTTGATTACATTAAGACTATATTTTTCTTATCGATATTATTTAATTAATCAATAATTTTTGTTAAATTGAAAAATAATTTTTCTCCTTTTCTGGAAAATTTAATTTTGTGTATGAGCTGTATCATTTTTAAAATGAGGGAGCTTTTGGATAACTTCAAAAAATATTTCGAAATAAGATGTAAAAATACAAGTGTTTTAAATGGCATGGTCGTATGTGTGGAATACAAACGCAAAAGTTTGAAAAGATCGATAAGAAGAGAAGATAATAATGCTAGTGGAAAATAATGGGGCTGAAATATCGAGGTGCATACCTCATAGTAGAGTTTGAAAAGAATATCGTGCAAGAGTAAAACCTCAGGCTCGCTCGAGTGTAGGTTCGCCAAGTACTTCCTCGGCGTGTGCTGCGCAAGTCAGAGTTATATATCGTGCACCACAGCGAGAAAAAGTCGCAACATGCGTGGGCAAACAACGGCAGTGCACCGCTGCTTACATGCGTGCGTACGTGCAGGATTACGTACGCACGATGGGGAATTTCATGGCGTGAAATCCACCGACCGATAGGGGAGCACGTAAGATCGCATTTCGCGACAGGCATGGCACAGGAAAAGAGTTCGCCAGCTTCGCGTTTAGCCGCAAACTCACAAAAACGGTTAACACTTTGTGGTAGCGGGCACCTTGTTGATGTAAACTCACTCTTACACCATTGAAAAATCTTTGTGGTCTGCAATTGTGGGGAGTCGCATTTGAAATCTTCGTATAATAAATTCAAGATATTAGAACAAAAACTATAGATTAATAATCATATAATTAATCATTTTAAAAACCGTCCTTCATTATACGAAAAGAATAATTTAAAAATTTAGCTAGATCTAAAAATAAATTTGTTGTCTCATCAAAATAATTATGTAGGAAATTCAAATATAATAATCAATGTTGCAAAAAGTTTTTGACATTCCAGCAACCAGTAATATATTATTTTGAGTAATATATTATTTTCAGATATGTTATCTAGCTAAATTTTTACCTACTTCAGTAAAACCATTCTTTTTGTGTGATCAAATACTTCGTTCATCTTTTCGTAGGGTAAGTATTTGCCCTTAAACGCCAGATAAAATATTGTTCGTACGTAAAGCATCTGCCAAGATAAAATTTTATTTACAGTTGGTATTACGTTGGAGATAAAATGAAATATCCCGGCGCCTTCGCGGAGACCTGGTGCGTGCCGACGTTTCTTACCTGATCGGAATAGGCACGTTACAACTTTACAATGTTCGGGAATGGTAGACGAGCGTGTGCGAATTTGTAAGCTCCCAGGAAGGCTATAATTATACTTCCTACCGCGTATAATGCGAATCGCGTGTAAATGAAGAATCAGAAATGAGTCACTTAGTTTGCAGAAGTTGAAGTGACTTCGTTAATAGGTTTTATTCTTATTCTCATTATCTTTTATTTTATATAACATAAGATTGTGTTAATAATATAAACAATTTAAGTACTTAACTTAAATAGAATATTGATGTATCACGATCATTGATTTGAGAATATATTTATAAAGATTGTAAGAGTTTTGATTTCTATAAAACGAAAACGTAAATAAAACCATATGTATGACAGAAATTTATTTTTTAAATATATCTATTAACAAATTTAGTCTGATAAATTGATAATCTGATAAATTTTCAATTCTAAAAATATTACTTTACGTGTTTAAGAAGAATTCGCTCGTGTAGATTCTTTTTTTAACGAAAATATGTTAATGGTTTACAATTTATTTATTTATAAATTAATTAATAATTATAATTTTATTAATAATATTAATTCTAGAAAATAACAAAATTTTTTTGTCCGACTAATTTAATTAATTATTAATTTAATTAATTATTGAATACCTGAATATATGTATTGTCCAGTATTTTTCGCTGCGAATATTTTTATCACGAAATAATTTTCCTAAAACGGAGATTTTTCATTCAAATAACAAAACACGTAAAGCCGCGAGTATTTCTCAGGAAATAAACACGTGTGTAGGCGTTACGATAGTTGGAAAAGTAGATCCGCGTATACACACTCGTAGAAAGCTAAAAATACAATGAGGCTACGAACTAAACAACATGATCGATCCACGTGCGAAACTTCAGCCTCGCCCGTATGTTCTCGATTGAAGTGTAATTTCTTCCGCATCCATATATGGCGTGTGCACAAAGTGGTTTAATCTCTTACAGAAGGCCAGCTATTGAATTGATTTTTGACGCGCTTAACCACGCTTTGTAAAATTAATGGGCATGAGTCTGATCTGTTCGAACGCGTCAAAATATAGCGGTTGATCGAGCTGCTATTTTAATTGTAAATACTCCGATTCTCCTAACAGGTATACTGACGTTGATAATTCTAAGTGCTTCTCAAAGTGCAATTATGGCTTCTATTTATATGTTCCACATTCACTTGTTAACTGCATGTGTAAATACATGGTTATTGAGAAAGATTGGTCATTAATATCAATAGGTGACATTTTCGTTTTAAGTTTCGTACTGTGGCTGTATTAATTGCGCAATGAATATCACATATCAATCTGCACGCTTCAATTAGTTTGAAACGCTACGTAATTGGCACTGTAAATCGGCTTTGTGCGGCACACTTGGTACCGGAAGACTATCTATGCGTTCATTGTTACCTCATGATTTATGGCTAACAAGCATTCGCTATCGATATTTATTGCATCGTGCTACAATAATGCACCACGATAAATTTATATACCATACGAGTTTCATTTTTTTATTATACTTTTTATGCTATTCGAACACTCGAAAGTTATTTTATGTACGTACGCTTTGTGCACATTAAATTTGACTAGTTTAGAAACGAATGCCAAAATTTTAATTAAAATTTTCCGCACGCGTTCTTCCCGATGTTTATTCCTTCGACTTAAAATTTCGAAAAATATTTCAGTAGCGACAATATATTATATAATAATATTGTAATTAAAAAACATTACAAGCTTTTACAGATCTCGCAGGTGCCGGTAGATAGGCGATGCTGTTTTCGCGTAATTAAATGGAAGATAAGATACACACGGAGATAAGATTGCGAATTCGTCTGCATAGCTTCCATCCGAGGTCGCATCTCGCCCAAGACAAAAAGAATTCGAAAATGCAAAAATCGGCGCGAGCCGCTAGGCTAGCTCGTTGATTGCGACTGCTATAAATCGGCTGTACATGGCGGGGTCAACCGGACCCCGGAAGACGGAGCCTCACTGAGTGGGGATTAAGGCGAGGCCGTGGTTGTGTATAAGCAAACGTAGGAAACATAATAAGAGTCAGTGACGGCGTTCACTGGAGATACTAGTCGGGGACGTTCCTTGATCGTTCTCCAAAAGGTGCCAGTCGCGCGTCATGGAGGTTGCGTTCCTCGCGGCGGGTTCGCCAGTTGTCGTGATGACCTTGAGGCTGGTTTCCCTGTTCCGCATTCTAAAAATATTTAGCAATGCGGATAAGCTAGCTACAACGTGTTTCAGCATCACAAATTAGAGAAATAATTACGTTTTAATTTCTACGTTTCTATAATTACGTATCTACAAGGTAATCTTTTCTGCTTACAATCGGAATTGAAAGTCAAGCTATTTTAAACGAGTAAAGCCCATGAGTCTAAATTTAGCCGTCTACACATAAGTGCAAATACAATTTTATTTTGTAAATATTTAATCCAAGTTTCTGAGATCTAAATCACACGGCACAAAAGTAGGAAGAATTTATTTTACTTTTTTTTAAATGGAAATAGAGAGATAAAGATGTATTTTTTGTAAATATGATTAAGATGTTCTCTTTATCTTTTACAATTAAATTTTTAATACATGACGTAAATCATAAAGTGAATTATTTATACTATTAACAAATGAATTGCAAAGAGAAGGAGTAATTAATATTTTTAATATAAGTAATCTTTAGATTATTGGAGTTTGATAACAATAATCTTGTATCAACAGTTGAGGAAAACTTAAAAAAAAAACATCGATGGTGTAAATAAATGATCTACATTGAGAAAAAATAATGGTTGCAATTATAATAATTAAATTATGTTAATTTATATATCATTTATATATCATTTATATCATTATATATCATTTTCGGTGCAAATTTTATATTTTTATTATTAGAACTATGAATATAATTATTATTTTTAACAAGTGTATCATCACAATAAGTGTATCAGAAATAATTATAAAAATGAAGCTTTTAATTATTTTACCATGCAATTGTACAAATATCAAATATTTTTTTCTCTCAATGTAATAAAACAATATAATAAAAATGATTCGTACACATTTCGTGTACCTTTTTATTAAAATAATCCTCGATTAATAATTATAAATCTTTGCAAAATTATCTGTGCGATAACTCTAATAATTAATAATTATTTTCATAATGACCTGGGGTAACCGAAGGCTCAGGTCAACGACGGCGACGAATTGAACTTGCAAATTTCTTGTCGCCAACAGCACGCTCGCGAGAGAAAGAACGACTTTTAATTCTCATTGTGTTTGGACGATTGCCAAGAATCTCGAGAATCTTTCACGGACCGTGTAAACGTCGCAGACACGTTTCATACGTCACGGACGAGTTCGTTGTTTTTCTACGTCACTAGCTTTACAAGATCATTAAATCGCTTCGTCGAGTTGCATATTAAAACTAACTCGAATCGAATGTACATATTTCTGATTTATAATAATTCCAATTTTCACTCATGTAAGACGGATATCGTTTTATGTTTCTTGAATGTTTATAGCAATAGTTAAAACAGATTACGAATCTGCCGAAATTCTCATGCAGAAATTGGCACTTCGAACGGCTGGGCACAGAATCGAATACAGGCATTGCAACATGAAACGCTTTCTCGATCAAGGGAACGATTGACATCGCGAATCGATACGACATGGCACGAGATGGCCGTGTCTCAGAAATGCACCTGCGAAACGCATTGTAACAGACGTGTCACAGCTTCTCGCTCCAAAATTTCGAAATTGCTCGCCGTCCTCGGGCCAGTGTCGTCTTATAGCATGTCGCGCACCTTACCTACATGCATTATTATCGAATTACCAGGTATCTTGCAACGTAGGTTTCGTAATCGGGCCGTTTCGTCGCGCTGAATATTAAAGTCGATGTTACGCGAGAGCGATGCAAAACGTTTTCGTGTCCTGTCCGCGAACACGCGACGCAGGAGTCCTCCTACATGCACGTGCATGTGTCCATTTGTGTAATTAATACATGCGCGGGACTACATGCATAAAATGTTCCCACATATTAAGTTCTTTCGTCATTATGAGGAAAATTATGTTCTACACCGAAAGGATGATTTTGCTGAAAGCATATCTAAAATATTACTAGATAAATTTTACTAAATGTGAAAATAATTTTTTCGAATCAATTTTTATGGATCATCTAAATAATTATGTTGAAAACTGAAATTTTTTGCTAGTATATCAAAATTTTGTTCAACATTGTTCATTATTTTTCAGTTTCCAACATAATTACTTTAATAATCAAACAAAATTATTTTCAAATCAGTAGCTAGTAAAATTTCAGATTTTTCAACAAAATCGTTCTTTCTAAAGCACGTTTAAAAACTGTCAAAAGAATAATGAACGTTAAAATAATGCAGGATTATGCAAAATACAATAGTTGTGAAATTGGTTGCTTCTTTCCTTTCTTTTTATTGTAAAAACTTAAATAGAATAAAATTATATTGTGTGTTTTACATTATTTTTCGAACGAAATCACGATATATTCCATTTATTTTATGATAGATCGAATATGCGAGTACCCGAGTAGGATGTACTTCTTCGTATTTTCTTCTACAATGCAGATACTTGAGAAAATAGAGAACAAAGGGATCATATATTTGATAAAGTATATTTTTTATCTATTTTTACTAAAAAAAAAGATTTGAAATTTAATCACAGAAATAAGAAACGCAATGTATTAGATATAACGTCATAACATCCTGCAACCGCTCTTTCAAATAGTTCTCTGTACGATCGCAGCATTATTCAAATTATTTCTTGTGGACAATTGGATCGCACATAACGTGTCGACGACCTACGTACACATTATTCGATCGCACACGTGCATACGTACGTGATTTCTAACTGTGCGGTTAGCGAAACATCGATATGAATTATAAGTACTCATGCATAAACGTAGATAATTCGTAAATATAATGCATATACAAGTCATGAACGTGTACGTGAGTGTCCCTGGCTTGGAAAAGGGACGAAAAGAACTTTCTATTTTGTCTAAGATAGATGAACTTTCACATCTCTTTATGGAATTGTCCTAGAATCAAAACCTGAGCTCCAAATAATCTTTATTTCATTTGTAAGATGTTCGGCGGTCAATGTCTTAATTGAAATCGAAGAATATATTATATAAATTTCATTCATTTTCTATTTAATTGAGTAGTCGACCGGAATAATAATATAAGTAATAAGTAAAAATACATAATAAGTAAAAAATAAATAGAATAAATAAAAATTTAGTAAAAATAAGATTGCATCGTGCTGACTTGTACAAATATTCTGGTGCATTTAAAATTGTCACGTAAGATTATGTTTTTCTAAATTTGTCAGATATTAAGTTTTTATCTCTTTCTTCTTAATCTAATGAAAAAATTATTTAAAATAATAATTGCAATGTTATTTAAATAAATAAAATTTTTATTTATTTTTTAATTACATTACAGTGTGTAATTCTATGTATTATACAATAATTTTATCAGATACATTTGAAAGAGTAATAACATAATTTGCATTTTGCTATTAATTATTGCACGCTGTGTGATAAAAAAATAATGTTTTCTGTAAAAAAAATACATATAAAAATAACTATTATCAATTTAGTAAGAATAAAAATTATGAGAGAGAGAAACACGAATATTATTAATCTTGAAATTTTACTTTGCCCGTCGATCTCGGTATACGATTTCACTCAAATTGAACACGTGATTCCGTTCTAGTAGACGTAGGCGTATGTAAAGTAACGGATACACACATGAGTCAAGGAGGAAATGCTGTTTAGATGGCAACAGCGCCAACCTTGCGTTGTACTAATTTGTATTTCTGTTCATTTTCCACTAATTAACATAATCACTGCAAATACAGTTGATGTATGTTTTCATATAGCTAAGAATATGTATATACATATGAGAATATGATTTATATTTTAACATAGACGATTATATTTACCTCTCTACTTCCTATGCATATGTTTCAATTTTACTAAAATGATTTAATATCATATTATGTCGTTTTTAATTATTTATCTAATAAATAGCACATTATATAATTTATTTTATAATTGGATTATAAAATAACCAGTTTTACTTTTTATTTGCCATTATTTTTAATTTTATTCCGAATTAAGCAACAAAATTCTTTTTTAATTATAAAATAAATTAAAAATAAATTAAAAATTAAATATAATATAAAAATTAATTTTTTTATTATAGGACATTATATCGAAAACGTTATTGACTATTAAATATAACACTATAAACCTAAAAATGTGAAGAATATAAATAAATGTTAATTTATAAATATTTTATAAATATTTTATATTTATTCTAACTTTTATGTAAGTGAACAACGCTTCTGTTTTTTTGCATATTGAAATTTTTTTAATTCACAAAATAGTAGTGACGATTCTCAGGTTGTTTAACCACAAAATGGTTCGTGTTTTACTGCTGACTTAATATTCAGTGTGTCGCACAGCGTGTTACAAAACAGCGTTACGATATCCTTTGCTAGACCGATAACATAATCTTTACACAACTCAGCTCAGAAAACTCTCATAGCAAGGTAGGTAGAAGTAGATATATTAGCAATTGTCGTAAAATTTTCTATGTATGAATATTAATGTTCGTTAAAATAATTAATTCTATCCGCAAATATTTTTTACTTTGGTTGAAAAACTATTTGCCAACCTTTACTATCCTATTTCTTACGAAAATACAGAATAAAGTTAAGCTTCCATAGCGATATTCAATAAAAATCAGTTTAATTTATCTTACATAAGTATACACTGTTAGAAATGTAACCACGAGCTTTATATATAAATGAAGCTCATGGTTATGAATGAAATTAAAAGTAATGAATGATTTAATTGAAAATTAAGTTACAGTAATTACTTAAATGTAATGAACGTGTACATTAAATTTCATAAATTTTCATGAAAAATGTGTACATTAAATTTTATGTATATGTATACAAATATACTTTTTAATTATAAATACATTAAATTTATAATGTAATGTCATAAAATTAAGTTCAAATTGTATAATTTAACATTTAATGAAATTTAAGAACATTTCTAACAGTAAATATGTAAATAATAATAAAAGTCTCGTAATTTTTCAATTATCATAAATATCAATGTAACGCAAATATTAATTTATCTAATAGCGTTTTCTCTTGGCTGCACTATCGCTTATGCGACACTCAGGTAATGTACCGTGTTCATGGTACCGTTTCCATGGTTGACGGTAAGCGAACTCATTCGGTGTATCGTGTTTCCTTAGCTACGGTGTAGTACAAATTTTATGCACGAAGTGGGATTTTGCTACACCACCTCAAAGGGACAGTAGAGCCAGTGTAGAGCCAGTGTGGCATTTGAAAATGGAAGTCAAGTGGGAACAGGATTTTAGCGCAATAATGATGTAGTGTACACCATGGTGTGTACCACTCTAGTGTAGCACTTACACGCAACTGGTATGGTGCGAGGCTGCACCCAGTGTATCCCAAGAGAAAACGCTATAAGTTGTCAGACATTATCAATGACTATGTTTACCGCGCTTAATCCGTGATCTATACGATTATTTACAAGATAAATAAAGATATCTATTGAATAGGCCGCGGCCTAAATGATGTAAACGTAGCCATATTAATTACCACACACACACACACACACACACACACACACACACACACACACACACACACACACACACACACACACACACACATATATAGTATTAAGTTTAATTTTAATTATAATAAATAAAATTACTTCGTGTAGTAGTAGTATTATTTAATTAATTAATTTAC
>NW_012130113.1:596794-605503 GCF_000143395.1 Atta cephalotes | reverse complement strand
ACACACGTACACCACCACCACACCGACACGACACGCACCGACACGACCACGCACGCACGCACACACACACACACACACACACACACACACACACACACACACACACACACACACACACACACACACACACACACACACACATACATACAGTTTCTGTTTTTCTTCATCAACATTTCATTTGAATGAAAAGATAATAATAGATTTTATATTCCTCTTCGTACTGATATATTCTTACATAATTTATTACTGTTTAAATAGATCTAATCTCTGCTATGTATATAATTGTTAATAACATTTTAATTTATGTGCGTATCATATATTAATTTATAAACTTTTTTTATATAATTACTATATATACCTCTATATTATAATTTAAAAACATTTACAATTTTCTTTCAGTGTAAGTTTATAATTATAAATTTTTAAAAGATTGTTATTTAAAAAAATTAAATATAATTTTAAAATAATTATTTTAAGTAAATTAAATAATTAAATAATTAAATAAGTAAATTAAATAAATTTAATAAATTATTATTTAGCGCATAACTTAAATTTTAAAATTTGTTATTGTTAATTCAATATAGTACCTATATTATTATTTAATACATGTAAATAATCGATGTCTTTAAAAATAATAAAAATGTAATTTTTAAGATTGTATGAAATCTGTGGAAGTATAAGTAAATATTTCTACAATAAATGGAATTAGAGAAAAGGTCTACAAAGGAAATCTAGAAAGTTAAAAATTGCTTAATTGTAATCTGATTCATAATTTCGAATAACGAGTTTTATCACTAAATTTAATTATTACTAACGAGAAATGCATAGTTTGTGTTTGCAAGATAGGTTTTCAGGGCATTTCACTTTCCTTGCACATTACACCGCATGCCGACGTGATCTAGAAATCATGCATGTGTGCAAGTAGACAGTCGAGCAGAGTATCTACTTTAGCATAACGGATAAAACTTTATTGCCTCCAATGATTGTCTGCCAATCAAATCCCATATAATCACATGACGTGTATGACTGGCAATCATTAGCACAGTTTCTGTCATCAATACTTCAAACACACATTGTTGATCGCACAATTTAATGTGAACATGGATAAAAAAGTATTGTTTACAATATTTTTACTCTCATCTTAATCAATCATTTTGACATATGGATCTCGAAGATCTTCGCAAAAAAGTCGACAATAAAATATCACGTAAGTATTTAAATCTTTTGAAATTTGTAAATTATTTTATTTCTGAACTCTTTTTATATGACAGTATATATTTTAAAGCTATTCTAACAATAAATTATCTTCTTGCTCGAGAGGTGCTTGTAATCTATGGTATTGTATATAGTATATTTTATAATGTGTATATTATATAATTTTTTATTCAATATATAATCATGTAAGCATATAAGATATCGCTTGCATTCTATAAAGCTCAATTAATAATATAAATTAATAATATAAATTAATAAAATAAGTTAATAAAACAAAAATATTACATGTGTTACTTCAGTGTTTTGCTAGAAATAACATGAATATTAAATATAATGTTATGATATATAATTTCATGATATATTATAAATCATAGTTTAATAAAATGTTAAAATCTTTTCTTTTAACAACTCTTGTTGTAACATTTTTATAAAATATTAAAATATATAAATTCACATTAAATTATTTAAGATCCAGCTTTGACCATTATGAGCTTTACTTTCTATTGGTTGAATATTTTTATAATTCATTATTTTATATATAAAATATTAAAACTGAATTAATCGTAATTTTAGTTAAATCCAATTGCATTTTAAATATACGTCTGAAATTGTAAATTAATTAAAGTATGTAATAAAATTAAATAATTTATAAAAATTTGTGCATTCATTAGCGTTCAATGCAACATGGCAGCGACATCTGAGATACCGAATAAAAGTCCAGTAATGTCTGCTTCGTCTAGATATTAAGTTTCCAACAGCTGGTTTTTATAGGATTCCATTTTAATCGATAAAGATAATACTTAAATAAGTCATATTTAGATTTATATTAATTGTTTACAACATTTTTTAAATAATTATATAAAATAAAATGAATTATATATTTATCAACTGTAATACTACAATAAAAAATAAAGCTAATTTTGTAAATGAGTTTTTTTTTAATAATTCTTTTAGAAAAACGTTTTCCATAAATTATTAATAAAATATTAATAAAATATTAGTCTTAATAGTTGAGCTTCTTTTATTTGGATATATATCACTTTATACCGTTTTCTTTTTCCTTTTAACATTAGCATTTTTTGGCTATATTTAAATTTTATATATTAAACTACTCATTTTTGAATATTTTTTTTAAAACAGAAATTTCTAAAGATGATTATTTTAAATCTATCATATCTAAAATCTGCAGTAATAAAATAAGTATCTGCAAATTGATAAATACATCATTTTATTGCTGATTTCTTGTTAAATAAAAATTAATCGATAAAATCGTATTGTAAAACTAATTGTTTGTTCAATTAAAATGTTTATTAGATCGATAATTTTTAGCCACTTTTCTTCAAGCGATTCGAGTTATTAGGTTCGATTCATCGCACTACAAAGATATCGAGCAAGACATGCTAAACAAACATGTATGTACTATCTTGTCGGAAAACATCATGTGCCACGTCGGTTAAATGCAAGGCCATTTTTTTGATACGAATCATTCAGTTCTACACAAGCTGCTCTGTCGAACGTACTAACTGAAAGCATGGCGCTCCTCGCGAGAATCGCCAAGTGTGAGGTACGAATACATTCATCGCCGTCACGATCGGTATGCTGACTGTCATTTCGCACGCTCTTAAAAAATTTGTCGCGTTACAGCTGCAGGCTGCATTTGAATGTATTAGTGCAGAAAATCTGACCATCTAGTGGATATCCGACGAACTGTGAGAGCTTCGTTAGCGCGAAAATCAATTATTTGCAAATTGTTTTGTGGATCATATCATACTCCGATGATTTTATTGTAGTGCGCGTGTAAATATAAATAATTACTTCTGCATTCGCGACAACGAATATCTAACGAGTGCTTCTAATAGACTGATATGAATAATGAAGAAATTGTAAAGTGATATTTGTCTTTTTTTATTACTTCCCATTTGATCCCATTTGTGTTAATAATTATTTGTGTTAATAATTTTTTAAATCATTAAGTGTATACATTTTTATATTTTGTGTAAAATTTTTAATTAATAAATCCAAAGATAGACATAAAGCAGATTGTTAGTTTACTTTATAATTTATATTAAGAGAGAAAATACTTTGACCTCTGTTATTATGTTTTAGACCCGTGTTCATAGTCAGGCTTTATATTTAAGACTTCCTTAAATTTATTTTCAGATGCTCTACGAATTATTTCATTGGTCACTGAACACTAAAAATAAATTTAAGGAAGCCTTAAGTACAAAGTTTGATTGACGTATGATACGGGCATTAGAATAAGAAAGGAAAAATCTGATGTATGCCAAATGCTAATTTATTATAATGATACATCACTGACGTTACAATGTGTTTGCTGATGCATAACGTGTTGGTCGTGCTATAACTTTTGAAAATCGATTTTTTAAATAAACATTATTGTAAATATATTAAATCTATCTATACAATAATAAATATATTGTAATTAATAAGATTGGAAACAAGACCGTTTGTTAAATACATTACTTTAAATACGAAGCGCCACTACGGTCTGAATGTTAAGATTGAACTATTATATATATAAATGAATTAATTTCAGAAATGATAATTGCATAATATAGTTGTCGGACTTTCAAACGCAATAAAAAAATATTCGATTCTCGGCCGAGGCAATATTTTTCGCAATAAGTTTATTACAGTTTTTTAAAATTAATTTGGGAAATTTGAGGGGATTATTAATATTTCAGATTGATTGCGTTGAAAGTCCAACCATATATCGGCAATTATCTGAAATTAATTCATTTATATGAATATATGTAAGTTACAATAGTTCAATATCTTAACCGTCATCAGACCGTAATGACGCTTCGTATATTAGTTTTTAATTAATTTCTAAATCTATAAGTTTTATTAAATATTCTGATTTTTTTAAAACATTCTATAAAAAAAGTCTTCGTGTGTAGTGCAACTAAACTTCCAATAGCTATCTAAATGAAAGAATGCGCTTATCAAAATATTATAAGCATGCATAATAGCTGAAGCATTTGTAATTCGATAACCCAGAAAAATATGTTTAAATGTGAACTATTGTTATATAAAATATATTTGTATATTGTGTTAAAAGTTAAAACTGTAAATGCTTTGAAGGCAATGCCCTAAATAAAAAAATAATTTAAAAAAACTTTAGTTTATTCGAGATATTAATAATTATAATTCTGTTTTCGAAAAGATCGTATCATATTATATCATATATCTTCTCATTAAAATATATTTGATATTTATAAAATTTGAACAAAATAAATTAGGTTATTTAATTACTTTGTTTAAAATAAAAATATATTGTTATATTCTGTTTAAGAATGCAAATTCTTTTTATATTATCTTGATCGTGTAGGATGCATCAAAGTGTTAATAAATGTACCATAAAGTGACAATTGTCTAATCAATTGATCCTCGGATGACTATGATGTTCGTAAGAGAAAAATAACATTAATCGTGATTTTTACGCTTCTAAACTTCGTGTAGTATAAATGAAACAATTATTTTATTTATATTACACGAAGTTTAAAACAGTATCGACAAATATGAATCGCCATACATTTATTAACTCGAAAACAGTGCTATCATATAAATTTGCTTGCTATTTAAAAATACTCAGATATCTCGAATGACGTAGCTTTACTAACTTGTCAATGCGTATATTAATCGTATGATCACACAATTTGTAAATAAAATTACAAATAACGTTCCACGAAAAAAATATTCACATTTGAAATGTTATCTGCTATTAATATCTCTAAATCAATTTCTGATAGAGTATGTGCATGAATCATATATATTAATGCATACGAAAAAATTATTTAAACAAAAATAATATTTTTTTGTACCAATTAAGTATAAAAATATTTCAGACACGGTTTACGAGATCTTATAGCAATGCTACTCCGATGGTTAAAATGTATATCGATGGACAATTCATAGGTAAATATTATTAAACATTTAAATTCTTTATATTCTTACCAATTGAATATTTTTTGTATTTCTCTTGCTTATATTATAAAAACGGAAGAAATTTTTTCACGTGAAAAGTTTATTTTCAAATAAAAATTTATTTTCACTGTTAAATATTAGCTTCATACCCTTTTCTAAAAATAATGCAAAAAATAATAAAATCCTTCAATAATTTTAATTAATTACAATTTTTCAATTCAAACTTATTAAATTGCTTCTAATTTTAATTTAAACTTAGTTTTAATTTAAACTTTATTTTCGTATTGATGACATATTGACATATTCGGAACAAAATGCAATTTAAATAATATTTATAACAAAATGTATCATAGATAGATAAACCTACGAAAGAATATTCATTTATGAAACGAAATCAGTTGAAGAGGATATCTTCAAGTAAACTTTATTACAATGTGTAATTACAATGTGTTATTACAATGATATTTACGCATTCGTGCGATATATATAAATGCGATATATATAAATGCTATAAATCTATCTATAAATTACATAGATATTTATTTAAAAAATATCAGAAGTATAAACGTCAATAACTTTACAATACAAATAGATATTAAGTTGTTCTTGTTAGATCAATAATAAATATATAGGTAAAATATAACTACTGTATATATTGCATAAAAATTTTGTTATACGTCAATTAATTATGTATTTTAAATTATTTCAATATAAATTATATATTCAATTATTTTAATGTTATAGTAATTTACATATAAACAATTTTCATTTTATAACTTACAATTCTTTTTCAGACTCAAAGGCTACAGAGTTCACGAATGTCCACGATCCAGCAACGAATCAATTGCTATATCGCACTCCAAAATGTACGAGAGACGAGATGGAGAGTGCGGTACAGAGTGCACAGAAAGCATACGAGAAGTGGCGACATACCAGCGTGCTAACGAGACAAAATTTGATGCTAAAGTATCAGGCTCTTATTCGCGAACACTCGGTCAGTTTATCAATATATACTAAATTCTAAGCCAACATTCTAAATTATTTCACGAATTAATTAATATCACTTTCGAAAAGTAAAAAAAGATGAGAGATGATAACATATATTTGAACCAAAGATAATAAAGATAAGATAATGAGCATGGCAAAGTTGAAGAATTCAATAATACGATGACAGTTTATTATTGCATAAATGGCAATGGACAACTACCGAACCGCACGAACCTTTGCTACTAAGTAATCACGTTCTCGACATTGCAAATATTTTACTACTAGTTTCATTACATCTCCATGTCTTATTCACCGTTTTATCTTATTCTTTTGTGATATTCCATCCGTAGAAAGAGATTGCGGTGAATCTCGTGAAAGAAAATGGAAAGACTTTGGCTGACGCAGAAGGAGATGTGCTTCGAGGTCTTCGTAAGTATATCGCGTTAAATTGTTACTTGTATTATTATATATCGAGCAATACTCTAATTTAATATTTAATTCGTTTTTTAATAATTTAGTTCAAAATTGTTGAATAAAAATTGTTGAATGAAGAAGTATTAAATAAAAGAATTATTCTGATATACACGAATGTCATTTTAATTTTAATTTAAAAGAAATAGATAGATTATGCAAAATGTAATTATAATATTTAAAATTATAATCATGATTAATAATTATAATTGGTACTGCGTGGATTGATTTTTAACTATGCGGCGGCAGAGGTTGTTGATTCATGTGCATCGATTCCGGTGCTCCAAATGGGAGAATCTACGCCCAACATCGCCACGGATATGGATATTATCTCATATAAAATACCTCTCGGTGTTACTGCATCCATTTGTCCCTTCAACTTTCCCGCCATGATACCGCTTTGGTCGTTTCCGATATCGGTCGCATGCGGGAATGCCGCTATCCTGAAACCGTCGGAGCGGGTACCAGGTGCATCCATGATCCTCGCTGATCTCTTTACGAAAGCCGGTGCACCAGCTGGCCTTTTAAATGTAATACACGGTCAACATGCAGCTGTGGATTTCATCTGCGAACATCCCGATATCAAGGCCGTCTCGTTTGTCGGTTCTGATCAAGCGGTAAATAAAGATAAAAAAAAAACAAAATCAGAAATCGACATCGTGCACAGAAAGAATGATTTTGCTAATGTATTTACAAATTTAGCTAGACATAAATCTGAAAATAATTTTGTTGAATTATAACAATAACTACGTAGGAGGTTCAAGCATAATGAGCAATGCTGCAATAAGTCTTTGATAGTCTACCAACTAGTTTAAGCATCCTACATAAATTATTTTAATGGTCCAACAAGATTTGCATATTTATATCTATTATCTATAAATTTTTAGGTACTTTAGAAAAGTCGTTCTTTCCATGTGTGGGCTGCGCTATCTCCTAGATCGAGCATTTTTCCTTTTTCTGCTTTTATTAAGAATTTAATAAAATTCTTAATAATTCTAATTGTAATTTATTTTCATTAAACGTTTAGTTCTTGTTAAAATGTACTTTTTGAGTAAAATTTATATTAAAAATGTTAATGAAAATTAAATGTAAGCAGATAATATGATGATACGAATAATAAAAAAATCAATGAATTTTGTAATTTTTAGGGCAAGTATATTTACAAGCAGTGTAGCGCGCACGGAAAAAGAGTACAGTGCAATATGGGTGCTAAAAATCATTGCGTTGTCCTGCCAGACGCGAATAAGAACAAAACATTATCGCAAATCACTGGGGCGGCTTTCGGCGCTGCCGGGCAGCGATGCATGGCACTCTCGATGGCCATTTTCGTAGGCAGATCTAAGGAATGGATACCCGAACTAGTAGAAGCAGCGAAGAAATTAAAGGTAAATGCCGGTCATGTGCCCGGCACGGATCTAGGACCTGTTATATCACCACAAGCAAAGCAGAGGATTAACGAGTTGATCGAATCAGGTGTTAAAGAAGGTGCGAAATTGTCTCTCGATGGAAGAGGTATTGTTGTGTCTGGCTTTGAAAACGGGAACTTTGTCGGACCCACAGTGTTAACTGATGTTAAGGTAAAATATACTAATAGTTCAAGAATTAATAAAAGTTTAACAAGGAGAGACTCACATAAGTCTTTCACGGATTTTGAGCAGTTTTTGCATGATTATTCTGGGGCATCAAAAAATAATTCCTGCAAAGCAATAAATTACACCTCTGCGTATTTTTCGAGAAAATCAATAATTTTAGGATTTCACGACGGATCGCTTTCAAACCTGACGGAATAATATAATTTATGCTTTTTTCAACGTTAATGACGTTTTAATAGAATTACGGTTACTAAGAGTGATTGTGGCATAACACCTACGTTTATTTGATGCGCATGGTATAGAAAGACAGTATGCTTCGCATGCTTCTATGACAACTACCACTTATCATTATGTGTATCATTTTGCCAGAAAGCATTGTGAATGAATAACGAGAAATAAATCGTATATATTAATATGTATTAAGTATGTATATTGTATATTAAAAATTTATTTTTCTAAGATATAATATATATATATATATATATATATATATATA
>NW_012130113.1:584198-596774 GCF_000143395.1 Atta cephalotes | reverse complement strand
TACCGAGGAAAGTACTATTAGTAGTAATAGTAATAAGTAAGTAAATAATATATATATATATATATAGTATGTATATGTATATTAATTAATTTATTATATATATATATATATATATATATATATATATATATATATATATATAAATTACTCGTTTTTTAAATATCTATCGAGTCCTCCAAGTTTGAAAACGATCCATCGTTGTGACCTAAAAAAGCTGATCAAAATCCATGAAATACTTATGTGAGTCTCTCCTTATAAACTTTAAACTACTGTAAACTAAAAAATAAACTGTCTATGAGAATTTATTTATTTTCTTAAATAAAAAATTAATTAAATTAAATTATTCTTTATCTATAGCTTCATATCCATAAACAAAATTTATTGACATAAATTTTTTTATCTAAATTTATAATATTTTAAGTGATTAAATGAGAGAAATATGTTATTCAATCGAAGGATCTTAGTGTTTAAATACATATATCTTATGTAAATTTATATGCATTCTGAATCTGCATACCGCGCGTCAAAATTTATCTTTTTCTGTCTTAAAACGCATTCATGAGAAAAATCAGAATAGCAATAAATTGCTTGTACAATCTAATAAGTGATACTACTATTCTGATTCTTCTGAAAAAAGATTTCGGTGCACGGTAGAATCAGAATGTACATGAATTTACACAAGAAATATCTATAATGTATTTAAGCACTAAAAACCACTTCAATCAAATATAAGATTCCTCTCATTTAATTAGATTCATTCTCATTAGTCTAAAAATTCGTATCATTTATTTATTATTTAAAATCGTGCTGCATTTTAATTAACGTTATATTTTAACTCAATTCTTCATGTTTTTCCATTTAATTTATATCATAGATCACTTGATATTTAATACATGTTATAGCCTACAATGAAGTGTTACACAGAAGAAATATTCGGACCCGTTTTATCGTGCATGTTTGCTGATACTACCGATGAGGCTATCGACATCATCAATAAAAATCCTTATGGCAATGGCACGGCAGTTTTCACGACAAATGGAGCGACAGCTAGGGCATTCGTGAACAGAATCGATGTCGGCCAAGTTGGCATTAACGTTCCCATACCCGTCCCCTTACCGATGTTCAGTTTCACTGGCAATAAAGGTTCCTTTCTCGGCGATATGAACTTTTATGGAAAATACGTGAGTACATGTAACTTTGCGTACTTTTATTTGATGAATCAATCCATTTATCAAACTATATCATACTTGTAACTCTTTGCAATAACTTTTTTTATTATAATTATAGTTATTTAAATTAATTAAAACAAATAAAAAATAATAAAAAATAGCTAAAACAATGTGTACAAATAAAAATATATCTTATTCTTGCAAAATTAAAATTTGTTTAATAAATCATTTTTTGCATTTGCACTATGTTATAATATGATTGTAAATAAGTAGAGTTCTTTTGAACAAATAATTAAGATGTATAATATAATAATATGATAATGCGTGTTTTTTTATTAATCTCATTTTAGGGGGTAAATTTCCATACGCAAACGAAGACAATAACACAGCTATGGAGATCAAGTGATGCTACCGATATCGCATCGTCGACGGCAATGCCAACTATGCAATGAGGCTGTGATTTTACGATATACCAAAACTTCACTATATTCCAAAATTTCATGAGTAAGGATATATAAAACTTAATTCTGCGATTTGTAATGCAGTTATAAACAATGTCTTCCATTGTTGTGTACAAATTTGTTCCTATAAATGATCATATTTTTATGGCCTAGGCCTAAATAAACTACATATATTTTTTTATATCACAATAAAGTGTAGTTCATATATCAATCTTTTATTTATACCTTAAAATAAAATAAAAATTTGATTGCATTAATTATAAGACGTTATATATAGTAGAAAATTTAATAAATAATTTTTGCAGCTATATCTGTATAATGTATTCAAATATATTATATTCTCATTATTATTTTAAAAACTTTATTTAAAAGATAATAAAATTGTTTCCTTACAAAATAATAATATCGCCAAAATGATTATCAAAAATTCTAAAGTATAATTATAAAAAAATTCGTTTGCTAATGAACATTTAATAAGAAATAAATATTATTTATGCAGTAAGCCTTAATGAATCCTAAATTTTTAATTCTTTTTAAGCAATGCACTAATTTAACTATGCTAAATTCGTATAATAGGAAACAATAAATGCGCAATTTTTTTCCTATCGATTAACTCTCTCTTAGTGATCGCGCATGGGTGACGCCGGACGAAAAATATGCCTAAAATTCAATGATATAAACACCGAAAGAAGTTCACGGTCAACACTGTCTGATTCGTCCTTGAATCTTTAGTTTCATAAACGCGTGCAAAAATCCGTCTCTCAGCGATATTCGAACCAACTTCCGGCAGTCAGGAGCGATGTACGCGCCGACGCGTGCACCCCGTCATCGTCGTCGGGTTGCATCTGCGCATTTTCCAGCTGAGTTTCCCTCACAGGCGAGGTTCTGCCTGTCCCGGATTGTCGTGTATGCACCGACACTCCAGACCGGTTGGGAAATCAAGAGAAAACCCTCTGGCCGTTCACATATCGTGAGTACATCGATACATCTGTGGTTGCAATTCTGGCGTAGCCTTCCTCCTCTGTTTTCGCTTCTCTCGCGAGGATCAGCTTTATTCGACAGAGAGACAGACGTGTCGAAAATAATTTATCCGTCTTCCACGAAAGGCTATTGATATTTTATCGAAATTGTCCACGCAGTTAAATATTCGGTGTGCAGTGACGTTAAGAATTGTTAATCACTCGAAAATTGAGCGTTGACCGATTTCTTTCGCTCAATAATCTTTCGGTTATTTTTTAAAGTCATCGTCGGCGTCGGTACCGGTTAGCTAAATGTAATTGACCGTTTTAGATCTAATTTCCGACGTGTCGTGTTTATTCATCAGAACAATGTGCTTCATCGTGACATTAATAGCGTATCGTGACTGCAAGTGTGCTTATCTCCATGATCGTTATATGATAAAATAGAATTTAAATATGTTTTACAGGATCAAATGGTATTACAAGATCTTTATTAGCAATAATATTAAATTTTATATTTAAATTTATCTTTGCATGAATTATTATTATTTATATTATTATCTTAACATAATTTTTTTAAATATTGGTAGACAATTTTTTCTAAAACAATTATTTTACAAATATTTGCAAGAGAGAAATGCTTAATCAGTACACAGTGATGCTCATACATTTTTTTATTGCAGATTTATTTTCGATCGTACATGTTAAGCACTCGTTAAATCAGAGATATTAATATCGTAAATATTTCAGTTTTAATCTCGCATCTTCAAACTTGTTGATATACTTTGAACAATGCAGCATTTAAAATACTTATTGTCAAATACATATTGTGAGCTAATTCAAATGCTTTTCATTTTCACTGTGCTTTGTATTTTAATTAAACATTGTTTATAATTGAAGTTCATAAACGACCTGCCGACTTTATTGCAAATTCAAGAAACTCACAAAACTTTTAATAGCACCTATCGCAGCAAAATGGCAATATTAATTGTTTTATAATAAAATTTTTTTAAATTATTTCTAATAGAAAAATATTTCTATTTTTTAATTCACCATTCAATTTATTCCATTCGTGCTAACTAAATTTTTGTTTATCAAAAACGGCGATAAAAATCTAAGAGATATTCGTGATAACTTTATAAAGTTCTTATAAAGTACAATAATTAAAAAAAAGAAAACGTTTACAAAGTTTTGCATAATTTTTCTGTCAAGTCTTCTCTCTTCATTTTATTCTTACATCTTTAATATAGAAGTTTGTTATGCAAGAAAATGTTCACGTAGAAAAATATCGCCTTGATTTACAACTGTTAATTAAAGTTTTTAATATATTCATTACTCTTCAATGTTTGAAAAAAGTTGTAATCAAAACTGATTAACATTACTATTTGCAAACAGTTTTCTGAACGTTATTTAATCACTGATGACTTTGACAACTTATACACCATACAAACACGCCACTCCATCGCCTATCTTTCGCTTTACGCACAAGATTTTTTTCTGACAGTTTGGATAATTATGTATGAAATGGAAAAGTGACGCTAGGAAAAAGGACTAAATAGCTCATTGTTAGAGCAATTTGACAAGTAAAAAGTCTGATTTCGACTCTTGGACTTACCATCATATGCAATATATGTAATATACAAAATACTAAGAATTTTTAGTAAGAAAATATTCCATTCTAATACATACGAAATATGTATTTTGGAAACACTTACATAGCTAGAAAATTTATTTCTGTTTATATATGTATCTTTTTCTTTCATCATTACTTTTTCTTTAAGTTTATAAAAATCTATTTTTACATACAATATTGTATTTAAAATTGATATTTAGGCGATATTTTTCTACGTGGACATTATCTTGCATAACAAACTGCTACATTAAAGATGTAAGAATAAAATGAAGAGAGAGGATGGAAAAATTATACAAAACTTGCAAACAATGTTTCTTTTTTTAATTACTTTATAAGAATTTAATAAGTTATCACGAATATCTCTTAGATTTTTATCGCAATTTTTGGTAAACAAAAATTAGCACGTCATAATGTCATTTGAACATTTTATTCTTCTCTCTCTCGCACTTGATGCATTTATACATCTATAAAATTTGTATTTAATACTATATTTAATACTTCTATAAAACTTATAATGATATTTAGTCACAATTTAATTTATGAGTATAAGAAATCAACAAATTATACTATTGTGTTGTGTCTCGGAGAATAGAAATTTCGAATTAATAACAATAGAATTTTAATTCTAAATGCGATTCTTTCAAGTGGAGGTTAGACAAAGAGCGTTTACAACTTCTTCCTATAAAAATGTCTTTTATAATGTAACTAGTTTGGCCTAGAGTTGTGTTCTTTCATTGGAATTTTCTTGGTCGCAACTTGATTTCGTGATGATTCAATGAGGAATGAATTATTTCGCGTCACATGTGTTTTTATCTCTATTCCGTGAAAGACTAATTTCTAATATTTCTTTTGCTTCATATCTAATTCTTTATTAAATAAATATCAAAATTATATCAATTGTAAAATTCTTAAATCTAAATGAGCACTAAATTGTAAGTAATATCTGCACGGACATAAACCGTCATAAAAAAATAGATATGATCATGATAACTTTATTACGTCACTGAATGTTGTTTTGCATTGAGGATTGCAGAAATGAATCGATAAATTGCAATTATGTATAAATTGCATGATTATATATAAATAATTTATTGTATAATATAGAACGATGTATAAATAAATAAAATCACTGTTAGTAACTTTATACAAAATTGATTTTGTATAAATATTATTTTATATTACAACATTTATTTCATAAATTGTTATCTAAGAGCCCATTACATTTCTCGGAAAAACCATATATCGTTTAAATATAAGTAGTTTAATTTTTTTAATATTTTATTTTATGTAGTTTAAAATGTTCCATAAAATATATATTTAATTTAATTTTCGTTGTCAAGATATTTTAATTTAAATGCTATAAATTGACGACTAATTCCACTATTGTTCCTCAATAAAACTGAATATTCCGATTATAATATAGAAACCCACGCTGTGTGAATGCTCGTGAAAATAAATACGAGAGATCGTTCGGTTGACAGAATCATATATTTCCGGCCGGCTGAGAGATCGCCGCCGTGTATTTCTAACAAGATTTTTATCCCGACAGGTTGAATAATTATGTACAAAACGGTGCGGAAAGGCGATGCCAGTCTGCAGTACACGATACTGCCGCAGACAGATCAGTTCTCGTCTGGCGGATTCCCGCAGGCTTCCAGTAAGGCTCGACCGAGGATTATCAAGTACACGATGGCCACTATAATGGTATTGATCATATTGTCTTGCGTGGCCACGCCATTCTTGATGAATCAGAATGATCACAACCTCTTCGCCAGCACAATGCGCGCGATTAGCCGGGTAGAGCCAGTCAGGAACACGTCAAGAAATCACACGAAGAACATCAGTGAGAGTAAAAACAGAAGCAAGATTTCCTCAATATCGACAACCGAGGTCACAAGGAGAAAAGACCTTGAAAACGGTACGACTTCTTTCAATGTAATTCTCCGAGGTGAGGAAGAAGAGGAAGTTATGGTTGATGACGCCACTTTAGCAGGTATTGTCTTGTTTAAAAATTCTCGAGGAAGGCGATGCAGATAATATGTTACAAAAATCTTCGATATTTCAATTTTAAATAATAATAAATTTATAATTAAAGAATATGATTTATTTTTATAAAAATAAAGAAAGATGTTAAAAAGCGGCTGAGTTTGTCAAAAAAAATGTAAGTAAGAAGAATAGTATTTTTTTTTATAGATTTTGACCTCCTTATATATTATATAATAAATATTAATAAAAAATTCGGAGCCAATAGAGAATTACAAAATTGAACATGAGATTCAAATTTCAATGTTTTTACTGAATCTTCGAAATGTTTCCTAAACGCCTCCTACGAACTTTATAATAATTTTATAGTTTATCGTATTCAGGACACCAAAACTAATTCTTTTTTTAATATCTTCTTTTTTTGTTATTTTGAAATAAACTATTAAAGCAATATTATATATAATAAATATATATAAATATAAATAATGATAAATAAATATTTTAAATTATTATATTTAAAATAATATTATATTATAAAGTAATTTTTATTTGTTGTGTGTGAATTCTCTTTTTTCTTTGTTTTCTTAAATCAAGATGAACATTATGAGATCAAATATAAAATTTAATTTCCCCTTGTATCTCGAAATACCGAGATAAAACGTGTAAATGACGGGCATAAAATAAGATTCCAGCTTTACGTAAATATTGGAGCCATAATATAATTCATCGAGATGCTCTGTTATCAGTCTTCCAACTAAGCCGATGTTATTGTCGACTACGTAGGTTCAGATAATTCTCTCTTTTCAGACACACCGGAAATTAGTACACAAGTGATTTCGAGCATGGAAACGTCGACGAGGGATCATCAAATGACAACAACTTCCGCTCTACCGTCGGCATCGACGACGATCTTCTCGACATTGCCGACGACATCGAAAGTGTTCTCGAGCGGTACGACGGAAGACACAAAGACACTGAGC
Source organism: Atta cephalotes (assembly GCF_000143395.1). Taxonomy (NCBI): domain Eukaryota; kingdom Metazoa; phylum Arthropoda; class Insecta; order Hymenoptera; family Formicidae; genus Atta; species Atta cephalotes. The sequence continues at coordinate 589,589 of NW_012130113.1, read as the reverse complement.
ACGTCCAAAAAGCCAAAAATGCCGAGAGTGACCCTGAAGTTGCGAGAGAACGAAACCATACCACAAATGTATGTGAAAGCGGGCATAGCCTCCTATAAGAAGGGCAACATCGCCACCAGCGTCCTCGCGAGTGGGCTGAGTCTCGAAGGCTTGATATTCAAAACGCCGGAAGGCACGATAAAACCCTGGCCCCAGAAATGGTTCCTTGGCGAGCCCTCCGATTCCGACGTCAAGACGTGGAAAGTGTTCGTAAGTGCTCGTATTTTTCGATCGAGCGCTCATACGTTCTCGAAGAATTGCGTTCAAGGGGATCTGGAGTGTCCTGCATTTTGATGGAGTGCATCGATCACTCGAATTACCTATGCAAAAATTACTAACTCATCATTTCCTCGCGCGTCTTGCTTTTCCTTTTTCCCAGAAATGCTTTCTAAAGTATCTTCTTATATAAGCTTTTCTTCTTGCATGTTTGCTCTATAATTGTTGCATTTTTTACTAATTATTTTAATTTTATATGGGTGAAATCCTTTAAATCTTGCTAATGCAACATTTTTCTTCTATCTTACACGTATTTACATACATATAATACATATAATATCATATATAATTCTTATTCGTTTTCCATTTAAAGTAAGTGCTCTTTGAAAAGGCAGAAAAAAGAAAGAGAGAAAGAAATTTTTAATTACTCTTTCAACAATTATCTCAACATTTTTTATTTCAATCTTCATTGGGAGTTTTTTATTTTTCTATATTTCTCTAAGTTTATCAATCCGATCTAAAAATTCATTTCGTTACTACCGTTATTATTTTAAAGTATAATTTTATAAAGTAATTTTATATCTCTGGATTAGCAAAATATATTATTTCCGTATTTAGCAATCATCTGACTGTTAATTCAAAATTTTATGTTCTGCATAAATATTGATCGCGTTGCACCAGAGACATTTAAAACTGAAGCACTCTGTCCGATCGATAGGCAGAGCGTGTTCGTGAATCTAAAAGCGGACGAGAAATCGCATAGAACTTTTATTTTTCCCACATGTTTCCCATCGGGACAGCAATCGTATCTTTAACTTCTTTCTTGAAGAATTGCAGAACGTGACGTCATGTACAACATTTTCTGCTATTTTAAAAATATCTCATGATATATTGTTATATTTTATTTATACATATGTATATGGAAGTGTAATTCTTCTTCTATTGCTTCCATTTTTTTATCTCACACAAAAGATTTTCGCACAAATGAAGTCACGAGAGTAGAAAAAGCTGTTTTCTTAAAACATCGACCTCGGCCAATCAATATAAAAGCCGCGTGTTCTCCCTTGAGCCAATAAATGCTTACTCGTTGCTTGAGATAAGAACGCTTGCGCTGCACTTGAAGATTTTGCGCAGACTACACGTACGTTATTAGGATAAAGCAATTGCACAAAATACGTTAAGGATTTATAAAAGAGATGGAATTACAGTTTTCTTTAAAATTATACATAGTAATTTTGCAAAAAAAAAGATAAAATTTTTACTTTTGCTAAGAGAATGCGTTTCACAATAAATTAATAAAAATTCGTTCATTAAAAAGAAAATAACTTCTCCGTTAAAAATTCACCATCAAGAAAAATAATGTACACGATATTTTTGTCGAAATATATTTTTGTCAAATATTTTCACGTTCATTCAACAGCTCTTGCATATTTCGGACTTTTGCTTTGTTGTTATATATTTAAGCAGACTTATCGAGCTAACAGCTGCTCGCCAAGTAAAATCCTTTTGCTTTATCCAATTTTCATAAATTGTATAATACATAGTAAGGCGCTCCATTTTACAACACGTTTCCGCGCAGAATACCTTTTACGAACGGAGTGTTTAATTTACCATGGAATTGAAAATACCAGCGTCAGGATGCACAGGGGGATTAATAGAATCTTGAGTACCTGCTAATTCATATATTTACCGGTATCCGACTTGGTTATATCGGATGCAGCGGCGTCTACCGGTTTGTATTTTGCATATTAAGCGATAACTGGGGTAACAGAGAGTAGCAACATTTTCTGATGAATATTCATTTCTCGATGGATAAGGAATAGCGTGGATTATATCGCGATGTTATACGGGCGATTGATAAAGATCGCGAAATCATAAGCCAGCTTCTTTATTTAAAAAATGCAGTATAAAAGATAATGAATACTATATATATTATAAAATTTATGATATTTTTGTGAGATAAAAGAGCATTTTATTCTTAAAAATTAAAGTTTACCGATACGAAGTTATTATTTCAGCACACTATGAGTACGTATATGTCTTTAGAAAAATATGGGGATTATTATTTTACACATATTTTATTCAGATATTTTCAATTTACTGAATTGCTCGCGAGTATTTTACATGTGGAAACGTGTAATAGATTACTACCATGTCTCGATTAAAATATTAAATCAAATTCTATGGACGGACGCAAATAGCTGTTCAGACAGAAGCTCAGTGGTATTAAACGACACACTATCGTGAATTCCGTACATTACGGGGTGCACAAATCAGAATTTCAAGCAGGTTATTGCGCCGATGGCCAGAAGTTGGCGAAAATGTATTATCGTACACGCAAAGCCATGCATAGGTCGATGATTGACCTAATAACAAATTAAAATAATCGATTTCAAATTCATGATTACTTATTTAATAATATTTATTTAATAATTTTTTAATAATATCAAAAGAGATATTTAAAAGCGCGATTTAATAATTATAATATTAAGATATATTTTCTTTACTCACTGTGACCGAATTTTTTTTTACTTTTTAAATAGATATTATCTATGGTTTCCCTTAACATTTTATTTTAAATCTAGTTTATCTATTTTTTTATAATTTTATTTTTTTTATAAACTTTTTTTTATATAAATATTTTACACGTTAAAATATTAATGCTTATTGATTAATATTGTTTTCAATATTAATTTTATTAATATTGCTCCTGATTGCTCACTCAACTATTATCTCAAATTATAACGTCAGAAAACTCAACAAAAATATTTGCAAAATGTAAATAGATATATTTTTAAATAGATATATTTTTCAATAAAACAACATTTGCATTTGATAGAATAGATTTATAAAATATATCAAAAACTTTTTGTTTTGGAGAGAAATTAAATTATAAGGAAAAGAATGATTTTTCTGAAGCATCTTATATAAAATTTAGCTAGATATAATTTAAATTGAAAAGTAATTTTGTTAAATTATGAAAATAGTTATGTAGAATCTTCAAACAACTGGTCGCTAGAATATCACAATTTTATGCAGCATTGTTCATTATTACTTGAATATCCTACATAATTATTTTGATGGTTTAACAACATTATTTTCAAATCTGTATTTACAGCATATATATATATAGCTATATATATATAGCTAATTTTTAAATATTTAGGCATCGAATGGCTTGCCGCTCAGTGCGATTGATTCGCGATGGGATCTGTAAATCCCATCTGCGCTCATATATGCAATTTTCACGTTTAAGGAGCCGAAAATGACTCCCTCTGGTGATTAAAAGATCTTTGATCATTAGCGCTGTTTGGATTTAGCTTAAACTGTGAATCCCATATATCAGTGGATGTATATGTATATATATATAGATCCCTCAGATTGGAAGTTTAGATATTAGGCTACAACAATTTAATTCCGCAAAGAAAAATTGAAAATCTCATGAGAGCCGAGAGATAGGCCCTGTCCTGTCTTGGGATATTACGATATCGAATGAATGATGAATGTACATACGAATAAAGTATGTATCATAAATCCAAATATTTAAATACTTCAGCAAAATTGTCCTGAGTACATTTATTTCTATATATTATAAATTTAACAGTTATCATAATTGTAAACATAACTTATTTTGTTTTTGATTATATAAAATTTATTTCAAAATATATATGGTTTATTAATTAATAGCAAAAGAAGAGTTTTCGATATATTTTACAAAAATAATATTGATTATAAATGTTGTTTTATTAAAATATTTCCATTTTAATATAGAGAAAATACGCAAGTTTTGTAAAAACTTGCGTATTTTCTCATCATCATAATAAGAAATAATCGTGATAAGTGAATAGGAGCCTTAATATGTGTTATGAAAAATAAAATATGTGTAAGAAAAGAAACATTTGATATAAGATATTTCATTTTAATAAAAATATTCCATATAATGGAAATAAATGCAAAAACATGTGACAGTGAATTAACACTTTTTAACTTATGATCGCACAATAAAGATGAGTATATTACAGATATTGCCGTGCAAATAATACCATTTCATTGAATTTGCAGGCCGTGAACCATATACCGATGATAACAGTTTATGCAATCTTTGGAGGAATGTGTGCAACAGCGTGTGGTCTAATCGCTCTAATGATTCACGTGCAACGTGGTGCACGTAAAGCGATTAGACGTGCAGGACAGAACATTGAGGAGCCAGAAGTCGAGGAACATGAATCGACTCTGCTGGGCGCGGAGAGCCAAGAGATCGAAGAAAAGGAGTAATCCTGGCGACGAACACGACGCACCCGTACATAGCGCGCGTAAGACTTGCCTATTTTTACAAACACACGTCGGTTTTAGGCTTAGATGTCTTCCACATTTGGAAGTTAGAAGATCAATAAACGCGGGAGAATATGAGAAGGATTTTTTTACGATGCGATGTAGCCAGCTGTAGAGAATCACAGTACGAATGCACAAACAATGTGATTGTTCCGTCTGAGATTCGTTTCTTGCGAGACTGCTCATTGCTTATGCCCATAAGTTTATCTTTATGCCAAGGCAGATTTTTGAATAGTCCAGTAAAAAATGATTCATAAAATTTGTATCAAATCGATACAATCAACTCGATGTCGATTGGACATTTAATTGACGATCATTTCTCACTGGAAGAAGTTTTTTCGTGAAACAATCATGTTACACGATATCATTTTTCGCATTTTTGTTTGAGTGTTCGATTAACATGCTCGTCAATAATTAGCGAAGGTCCAATTATATTTGTTGCAACTATAGTATAGTTCAATTATCGACATAATTATATAACGGTATGGCGTTATCTTGCGATAATCGAACTAATTGAAACTAATCGAACTAATTGCTTGATTGTAAAGAAAGTTTTGTTATTTATTATATAAGTTTGCGATAAGGCACGGCAGGTTTTACAAACCCGCCATGACGGGCGCACAATTGTGTATGACAAATGACAAACTATACATATATATATATATATATATATATACACACACACACACACACACACACACACACACACAGAGAAGAAAGTAATATCTACTCGTGACGTAAGTTAAGGAACTAACCTAAATTTAATTAAAACTTAAAAATTTAAAAAAGAAAGTAATACTTACT
>NW_012130113.1:579985-582485 GCF_000143395.1 Atta cephalotes | reverse complement strand
TTATTCGAGGTAAACTGCACAAGATAAAATCGTCACGATAACTACTCAAATGAAGAAAAACTCTTGTGCAAGCAAGTCGAAAAAATATGTTTTTATTATGTAATGGCAATAACAAGTTCATTCTTATAACTTACAACTTATTTACTGTTTATAATTCGTTTCATCGATAGATAATTTCTATTATGTGCAATACTATTCCCACTCTCTCTTTCCAGCTTTTATATTCCATATTTTACAATATTTATCTTCTATTATTAGCACTGAAGTGTGTAACTTACGTTAAAATACCTTTAAAAGCCAACACTAGATGGTTATGTATGTACATAAATTTATTCTCGTAAAACAATAAATATTTCAATTCTCGAAATGGGTCAACCTCAGTACATAAAATTCAATAGTAAAAATCGCATAAAATATGTGTGTGAATAATAATAAAATAATAATAAAAAGTAATAAGAACCATCATAATATTTTTCATTATAATACCTCATATTTTATGCAATTTTTACTATTATATCTGAACGCAACGTGTACTGAAAATAATCCAAATCAAGAATCAAACGTTTATTGTTATGCGAGAATGTATACATGTGACCATCTAGTGTTAGTTCTTATAGATATTTTATAATATATATTCTTTTAATTTACATTCTTCACATAAATTATTCATTTTGTTCACTTGCACTAATAATAAGTTACAATATTCTATATTTTGTAAAAGATTCAATTAGAATTAAATATTATTCTACGAATTAAAAAATTATTTTGAATTGTTTTAAAATCTGTTTTAAAGTCTTATAATAAAGTAAAAGCATTATATCAATAAATAATTACATCTAGAAAATATCATATTATAAATTATTCATGCAAAATTCATATTTACTTATTTAAAACAATCAGTAATGTGACATACGAAAAAAATAAGTATAATCGTTTCTCAAAATTTGAGATAAAAAATCTGAATTATTTTATCATTAAATTAAAAAATACGATTTAATGGAAAATAGATACTGAAAAATAGTTTGATCCTGAAAAACTGTATTAATTATAATCATACGTAAGTATTATAATTCTTACGTAAGTTTATTCAACGTTCTTTTAGCCGAGAAAAAAATAATTGTAATTATATAATCTTAACTAGGATCTCACGAAATTCATTTAGTATATCGCATGCAATTATTCGTACAATTCAAGAGGAATTCCATAATATTGTTATCACCATTCCATAATATTATTAAAACCACCTAGAAACACTTATCAAAAACGCAAGTACAATAAAGTATATTATCACGTTCATTTAGATTGCATACACGTTTTGTAATAAAGAATCGTTACGCTATAATTAGCGAAAGAAAATTATAGCACAATGCGTATTATTTAATTCAATATTATGTAAGAATCTTTTTTGTTTATTTTTTATAATTAAGATATAATTAGCGAAAGAAAATTATAGCACAATGCGTATTATTTAATTCAATATCATGTAAGAATCTTTTTTGTTTATTTTTTATAATTAAGAAGTAACTTCGCTCTGTCTTATTATTAAATATTTTTATATTATATTATTTTATATTATTATAATAATCTCTCAATATTCGATAGGTCTTATTTATTCATGTAAATATTAATTGCTTATAACAAATATTTTATTAATGGTTATAAAGCAATTATTTATATCTGTAAATTATATTTATCAATCTTATAATTATAATTTATCAATCTTGTATATTAGAATCTATTGCATAATTGCGCTCACTAACAAAATCTTCGATTTTGAAGCCTATTTTTGTTGTATCTTAGATGAAATATAGTAATACAGCAACAAAAATAGGCTTACCCTACCCGTAAAAGATCGTAAATTAATAAATATTATAATTATTATATTGCGAATAAATAAGAGAATCCGGTAATTATCTGTAAGGGATATTTAAAAAGTAATTAAAGATACAAAATTTGAACTATGTATTAATTACCATTTGTGATTTTCATATGTTAAATTCTGATAGTATTTACTCAAACTGCGACATTCGTTCGAGGTACTTTCGAAAGTTCATAATTTGCAAAATTATTTATAAAGCACTTAATGGACAATTAAAGAGAGAAGATAGAATACGATAAACTCACAACAGGCTAGAGACAAAAACACTTTTTCGTTATATATTTACTTAAATGTGATAGATCGGTTTTTAAGAAAATCATTTGAAGAGATATAACTTATGAGAGAGATATATATATAACGCTCAAATTAATAATTTTCAGAAATCTTCATCGTTTCGTGAAAATTGCGTGAAATGAAAGTGAAAAGGAAAAATTGTTCCAAAATCAACCGCGCGATTTTCGAGAGACGAACATCAAGAGGACTCCGTGTCGATAAACACAGTATGCACTAGTAGAGCATATATACAAAAAAAATAATGTTCGATGCGTTTTTGAAAGAAGTAAGAGTTTCATAAATGACACAATAGCGCTGTAGCTGAAGAGAAAGACGGTTATAGTTTCT
>NW_012130113.1:570860-579965 GCF_000143395.1 Atta cephalotes | reverse complement strand
TATATATATATATATATATATATATATATATATATATATTATAAACATTGTATGTACATATTCGAAGTGTCTGTTAAGGATATGGCGAATCAATTAATCATCATTTAAATAAACATACAATTTTGGAATAACTATCGCGACAATAGTAACTGAGAGTTTTATTTATTAAAAGTAGGAAACTATACACTATAATGTATTTTACACATTCGAGTATATTTGTATTAATATCACGTGATTTTCTGCGAAGTGAATACTCGACTCACTCAAACCTCACATATGTGCTACTCTTCGCCATAATCCTATCGGATGCTTTGATCCTACACGTATGTCTCGACAATCACGATGCGGCTTACCGATCGTGGTCCGTTTATTATTGAGAATTGAATTGTTAATTGAAATTGGAAATGAACTAGCTCACGCCTAATACTAGGGCCTATAAGTGTATACAAATAAATAAAATATTAAGAAACAATTTTCACAGTGTTCATGTTGAAACACAGTTTCAGCAACGATTAATTAAAAATTTAATTTAAAATTTTTTAAAGAAATTTATCTAAAATTGTTTAATTTACATTGCAATTTTTTAGATATTCAGATAACAGAATGAATCAGTAGACTATATATTATAAAATCAAAATAATTAAAATATTAGAGAAAAAATGAATTATTTTTAATGATCTTTTTATTAATTACGATGATTTAATAAATGTCTTGTCTTGTTTTTATGTCTTCATTCCCTAATCAAATCATAGCAGAGTTCATCTTTTTTTCTCTTCTTCAGATAAATGTTTATTTTATTTTAAAAGCAAAGAAAGAGAAACATGAAAAAAGAAAATATCTAACTTAATTGATAAATAAAAAATACATATACTAGGAAATTTTTAACAAACATTTCCACCAGAAGATGGCAGCAGTACACTCAATCGTCTTGTTAAACAGATATTCTGACGCAGCGCAAAGCGCAGGTTCAACTGCCAATCGCCTCTATTTCTGTACACGTCGAGCGCGTGTGCCAGAGAGTCTGTTCAGTGCGGCTTAGACTTCAGCCGGACGAGTCTAGGTTATATCTCATTCTTGGCGAGCAACACGAGTAAGTACACGAATTACTGACTGAAATCGACAGAATCCACTGTACTTATCTCGACTAGCATGTCGTTAGTACCTGGTCAATTGTTCGATAGTGGTTCATCGAAACCGGAGTATAATCTCATTGAGAACTCTGAGTGTTTTCCAAATAGTAAATCATGTGTCGTAATATGTGGAAAAGTGTGACGTTGATGACTTTGCAATGAGAAAAAAGAAAAGTGTTCGACGCGGCTTTTTATTTTATGAATACTTTACTGACATCGCATCAGTAAAGGAAAGATGTGTGATAAAATCTATTCTGTTTTTGACTTGCTTATATAATATATTTTTGTCATAATATTTTTAATTAGTAATTGTAAAAAATAACGATTCAGGAAAAATAAGAAAATAATTCAATTAGAATATATTCAATATTTCATTAAATCATTAAATGCTATCCAGATATTAAGATAGTTTAGGAATTCTGAAGAGGAATTAATATTTTATTATCTTATATAAATAAAAACTATTTTAAAATTCTATATATATTGAAAATTAATTTTAAAGTTTTGAATTTAAAAAAAAAAATTTCGGTATTTCTGTATTATTCATGACATTGTAAAATAGCTGTCCTTTGAACCAATTACACCATCACAAGTATATATTTTGATATGTTTCATAGTTCATTGATTATATATTTTTCGTGAGCTTTACTCTAATTTTAAAGATCGTATATTTGCAAATATAATAGTATGTGAAAATATATAATCCACACAGACATTGAAAAAATGTACTGTATCTTAATAAATATTTCTTTAAATATTTATAAATAAACATTTACTGAATATTAACATATATTTAGTTTCAAGAACCATTAACTTAATTTAACTATAATTTTTTTCATTGAGTAAACATATGCTGTAAGTTTTTCCTTGCAAATATTGAAAAAAATTTATTAAATTTATTAAAATGTAGTAAAAACTTTTATTTAATGTAGACTTAACTTGAAAAATTAAGTACAATATAGAGTAAACAATTTTCTTCGCGACAGAAATGTTTAAGATTACGTTACTAAGAGTTATCACTTACATTCGCACAAGTGCATTAATTAACATTAATTTGTACAAAGTCATAAAAGCTGATGCATTATAGTGGAGAATGGTAAATTTTTACAGTTATAGCGGCTCGTCATATTAATGCAGGGTCAAAGATCGCGTTCTTTAATATCAAACATGTATCAAAGAAATGATGCTCTTATCACACAAGAGCAAAGATAGACGTTTGTTAGATTTGAATATTTTCCGAATAATTGAAATGTATCATCCTTGAAGAATTCAAACATTAAAAAAGAAACAAACGTGATAATACATAGTATAGTCAGACCAATGATTTGCATAACCTGTTTCTATCCTTATGTAATAGTTTTTGTGTAAAAAAATTAAGAAGTTACTGATATAATGTTTGATAAAAATTCGCAAAAGGAAAATAATTTGTAATAATATCCTTCCATTATTAGATATAAAAATTATAAGAAGTACATGTTATAATAATTATTTTTTTATAAAAAGAAAAAAGTCGGATAATTTTCTGATTTGATTTTTTTCAAAATTATATGTATATACACATTACTATCGTTACGTCTCTAGCGCTAGATTTGCCCGATTAGCTTGTAAAATAAAATAAAAAATAAATCAAATTGAATGTTTCAAATTCTACTAGATGTGAAAAACAAATGTTAATTTAAAAAAAAACAAATATTTGACATCTTTGTGTAAATTAATTTTTAATTAATTTTTCATTGTTATATTAAACAATTTCAAAATATTTCAATTCTTTGAGAACTAATTTAGTCAAACATAGACTATAGCTAAAAATATTTGTACTTTTGAATCATGCATGAGGAATAAATGTTTAAATATGACAGACAAGGAATGGAATTAATCAATATTTTTCGTTTTTTAATGATTGTAATGAATGAATTATAAATAACAAACATAGATTATCAATTCATCTGACAAGATGACCTTCACTTCAATGTATTTCATGTATGCATGACGCATCGTGGAAACTACAGACAGCAGACGTGCGTCTCACGTTGTGTGTATATGTTACTCATTTGATATTCGTCTAATTCATTATCTCCCGACTCTTTCTTCTTTACGTCATTTTCTGCATTTTCTGATTTTGTAAATCATTCTTTAATCGCCATAATCATCAATATATTTTCTAACTTATTACTTGAAGAAGCAACAGCAGATCTTTAATATTATTAACAAATTAATATTATTAACAAATTATATTTTCTAGGATAGTCTTACATCGGTGTACAAATAAAGATGATAAATCAACTTTCAGATAGATTCTGAGCGAGGTTCTCATTATGAGAAATCAATACACCTCTAGTGTACATATTGACCCACTCTTGTTATAATCGTTCTTATGAAGTTGCCAAGAAATAATGCCAATGAACTCTAGTTATATGTGTAGCATAATTTATTTTTATTTACTCTCTTCTCCATTATTAGTATATATTAAAATTTTCCTCCAACGCAAATTGCGATTCATACAAGTCACAGAAAATCACGTGGAAAAAAATGCACTTCTCTTTATTTCTGATGTAATCTCATGCACTTCAATAGATATGTAATTCATAATCATGTTCTTAATATGTTTTAGAAACATAATCGTTATTCAAATGAATTTTAATTTCATTATAATAATTTCATTATAAATAAAATAAAAAGATATAATTATTGCGATATTCTATTGGGTGAGTGCAAAAATTCATGCCTAATTTGTTATTCAAAATTCATATAGTTCCTATTTTTGTTAAAAATAAAATAAAATTTAAATCTTACTCTATCTGACTCTATCTGAGAAATTTAAGAACCTGTTTTTTTTTAATTGATAGTTTTGATGGAGTTATGAGCAATCAAAGTCAATATATTATTTTTATTTAATTCGCAGCAACTCACAATCAACAAAAAATCGTAAAGACATTTTATAAAAATGATTTTATAGGGAACCTTAAGCTTTTACATTAGAAATTAAATTAAAAAATTGCAAATTTTTTTTTAGATATGTGAGGCCCAAAGTAAAGAAAAAAAATCGTTTTGTTTAACTCGTAGTTTTCTATGTGTAAAAATGACAAAACTCACATAAATCCAAAAAATATAGTAATTCGAAGGTACAAAATTCAAGCTTTAAAATCCTTTTTTCAAATTTAAATTTCGTTTATTTTTAACAAAATTGTAGCTGTTTGAACTTTGAATAATAAATCGGGCATGAATTTTTGCACTCACTCAATACAATGAATAAATCCCTCTCAGAAATAAGTATTTTATTCATTTCGTTATATATTAATTTCATATAATTTGTTTGTATTGTTGTAAATAATTAAATAAAAACTCCACTTGTTATGCTGAAGTTCATGTATATAGATAATAGATCAGTTGTTTCTAAAAAGCACGATGCTACAGATTGATGTGGTTTAAAAATATCCTATAGTGTACATATGCATTTACATACCCCATTTTCTCACTAACAAATGGATGTCCTCCAATAATTCGATAACTAACACGTTGCATATCAATGATAAACCTCACTATCATTTGATATCACAATGACAAAATCTTGATAGAACCAATCGATAAAAGTGGAAGTATGAAACGTTTTTCCACATTCGCTTTTTATGTACTCATGTATGAAGCAACCAGGTACAAGAGACATGCGACAGTTGACATATAGGAACTCGATTACAGCCTCGTACCCAAACCTTAAAAAGTTAATTGGAGAAAATGAAGCCAACTATCGTTCGTTATCGTCCAATTGAATTCTGTAATTATATTGTAGATATAGAAAACAGATCAGGTAATTCTAAGGTTCTTCTACCATTATGATTTATAGCATGCAATAATTAATTTCTCATTTATTTATTTGTGTACTTGTTGTAGACTGAATAATAACCATTAATAAGCGATGTGAGATATTTATTTTTTAATATTTAAAACTTAATATTCCAAACAGAGACATTAATTAAATCGCAAGGTCGTCTTCAAATGCAAATTATGACCACAACATTCAATATACGGATATGATGAAATATGATTTATGCCAATTGTAGTCTACGAGAAGATTATGTTCCTAAACCTATATACAATAATAGTGACATAACAAAACACTTTGAACTTATATTAAAATTTTGTATTAAAATTTTGATATTTAAAGTTGAAATAAGGTTAAAAAGATGAATGCATGGAAACGTATTATATTTAAAAAAATAATTTTGCTGAAGAATTCCTAGATATTTAAATTGAATAATTGTTTCATGATAAAACTCTCATTTTAAATTTTATTACATTTTAGACATTACATTTCCTTTTTTTTTTTTGACAAACGCGTGTTATTAGTGTTATTGAAGATTAGATACAACATTCATTGAATTTTTCAATTATTTTATCTAAAAATCACTAAAAATGTGTTAATGTGTATATCACTAAATGTGTTAAGCATATTGTTTTATCTTATTTATTGCTAGATCAATGATTGTAATTCTAATTTCTAACAAAGATAACATGCATAAATGCACAGTCTGCATGCAAATATTATTATACAGAGTGTCTCGTAAGTTTTTACCAACCGCTTTTATGTAGATAGAGCTCACTAAATTGAGTTGAAAAATCCTCTATTTTGCAATTTTCGCAATAGTTAACAAGATATTAATTATTAAAAATTGCCGAATATTGATCTTCAATTTTTTATTCAAATACTATCAACTTTACAGAAAAATTGCAAGAGACAAAAATTATTTATTTTCTTCTCATAGAACTCTAAGAATTTTTTCAAAATTTTTTATTAACTTTTTAATATTGCATTTTTATTTTTATCAATATGAGAAAATATGTATTAAAAAATTCTAAAAAAAATTCTCAGAACTTTATAAGAAAAAAACTTATAAGAAAAAAACAATGAGAACAATGAGAAACAATTTTTGTTTCTTGCTGTTTTTCTGTAAAATTGATAGTATTTGAGTAAAATTATTGAAAACCAATATTTAGCGATCAATATTAAACCAATATTACTTTTAATAATTAATATCTTGTTAACCATTGCAAAAATTGCAAAATGGTAGAGGACTCTTTGACTCAGTTTAATCCACTCTCTATCTATACAAAAGCGATTGGAAAACTTACGAGACATTCTATATATTAATTATATTTTCAAAAAGGATCTCGCGTTCAAGTTCTTTTTACTTTGTTACATACACAAAAAAAAATTTAAAAATAAAACTGGAACAACAACGTGTGTTATGCGAGCAAAAGGTGAATAGTTCATGCGATTAAAACTATAGATATCTCGATTTCGTAACTGTCGCACCAGATAGAGCAATTCATTTACGCCAATCAAAGATTGTGAGGTCGATCGAGATTGCATTCGGGACAAAGGTCTTGCGAAAATGAAGGCACAATTCTTCAGTCGAAAGTCCTACTCGACGGAATTCCGAAAGTTCGATCGCGTGATTATAAGTAATTAAGCAAAAACATAGTACACAATGTAAATACGAGATTTAGTCCAGATAGAAATTCATCCGTTCCACATATTCCGTTAATATAAATTTTTACTAAGACATGTAAATGACTAATGCATAAAATTTCACTAATTAATTTTTGCAGTTGTTTTTAAATAATACCATTATTATTTTTCAGGCAAATATATTTTGCATAATAATACAAAATGTATATTAAAATATATTAAAGAAAAAAAGAATTTGACGTTAATAAAATAAAAAATACAATCATATAATAAAATAATTTTTTCGTTATTTTATTATCTAATATAATTTAATTGGTTTATCGTCAATTTAAGAGAATTTGTCACAAATCACGATTTATTTAGCGTGTTACTGGACAATTGTATTACTGAAATATACATTGTATACATTATAACTTAATACATAAAACTTAACATAACATTTTGGATTGGAATTCTCCGATTATATTCAGTCATCGCGATGATAAATTTATATTCATAACTCAAGAGCTTCTTCCGTTGATAGCAGACGAGATATCGAAGCGAATACATAATCCGTATTACAATTACAAGTAAGACAATTATGAATGCATTGATCAATATGCAGATATGCGTCTTATCGACGTAACAAATGATTTTCCGGCAATTCGTGTTAAAAGCGCCATTTTTTCTGTTATCACGTTATATATATATATATATATATATATCACACATATAACAAATCGATGATATGAATCACCAATGTCTGGAGAAAAGAAAATAAATCCTATTTCCATATGTGATTTCATAATATAGATAATGATGATGTATGTATACGTTTACTATGCATAAAAATACTGTTATAAGTTGCTTTGTAAATTGTATTCAATATATTTGATATATTGAAAGATATTTAACTAATACTTAATTAAAATATGTTTCGTCTGATAAGTTAGTGTAACATATTATTATTGCTTTAAGTAAAAAAGTGACTAAATAAATAGTAAATCAACTAAATAAGTAGTAAATCAATTAAATAAGTAAATCAGCTTTTTTATATAAAGTAAATATTTAACAAATAAAACGTTCAGATAAATATATACTTAAAAATATGAATAAAAATTTCATAATTAATTGCAAACTTTTATGTTATTTAATTAAAAATATTAAAAAATATTTTAATCTAAATAATTTTTTTTAATGTAGTTCTATAATTATCAATTTACTATAAATTGATAATTGCTAAATTAATATTCGATCATTTAAATTACTCCGTTCCTTTGCATTTTTGTTATCGCGATATTTAACAAGCAGCAGAATTTATTCACGTAAGATTTTATCTTACTGTAATTACGTCAGTATATTTTACATCGCATGTGTAAGTAATCTCTCGGTACACTACATATTTATCTAACATCAGTCATTTGTTTGCAGATATCTTTATTTTTTTATGAGATATAAACGATAATATAAGCAAAAATCAGTGATACGAAATTAGTAAAAATTATAAATTGATTTTCATTACTTTCATGATATACCTATTTGAAGCCATGAAACAATATAATATTATTGCTTGAATAGTCGTTGACTATTAATCATGTCGATGCAGAATGCATAATTGTCATCATAAATTAGTGCAATATTATCTAAACACATTCTGAATGTATATAAAAAATTATATTTTACGTCATATAATTTTTTCTAAATAATTTCTTTTAATAATTTCTTTCTTCATAAAATATATTTTGTTAAACATTTCTCTTGGAAACGAGTGACAAATTTATTGACATAAAAAATATTACTTTAACTTTTTTATTTCTGTGTGCATCAATTGATGCATGCAATAATTTATTTATGATATGTTTAATTCAATCGATAGCTATAAATTATTACACTTGACGTAAAGTCTGAAATTTCCGTTAGATTATCTTTATGCTGCGTATTTTTTATACAGTAAGTAAGGCTGGATGGTTGTTTCATCTTTCGATAAATTTCAGCTTATTGTCTTACTCTTTTACTTTCTTATTATTTTGCTTTTTTTATCTAGTAGGTAAATTATCACATAATTTATCAGAAGATGAAACAACCAGCCCTAAGTAATGTAAATATTGCACGTGACTCCAACAATTGGCTGGCATACCAAAAACATAAATCAACAAATGCTATATGATGTATTATACTATATACGTAATAAGTGAATACTATTCTAGTGCTCTAATTTAGATGCGCCGCAGTTTATCCGCTGCAGTATTACACTCAATGTCACAGATGTGTCAATGAGCCAATTTGCGGAGTAGCAAGTATTATTATTCGATCTTTCACAGATTTGATCGCTTCTTAATTTATTAATTTTATATTATTTCTTTAATAATGAAAAGTTTGTTTTCATATTTCAATATATTGAAGACAAATCTGTATTATTTAAAAAGACAGATTATCTTTGTACTCTGAGAGAAATGATTTTAATAGAAACAAGGGAAAACAAATGCGATATTTGTTTAAAAAACGATCGATTTTTTATGATTGCAAATT
>NW_012130113.1:536915-570840 GCF_000143395.1 Atta cephalotes | reverse complement strand
GTAACTACTACTATATATATATATATATATATATATATATATATATAAAATTTATATATATATAAAATTTTTTAAATTGATATTTTAAAAAATTACCATAAAAAAAGTCACTTTTACTAAATTTGTTAATAAATTATAGTATTTTTCTTTTGTAATCTTCAATATGTTGCAAAAAACATATTATTATTCATCATTATCATCATAATCATCATTATTACAAATAATATAAAAAATATTTTAAACACTGAATTAAAAAGAAAGAAAATATTTCAATATTTTAATATATGTTTATTACATTATTTTTTTCATAGCTAAATATTCTATAAGTTTAATAAATATTAATTGTTAACTAAATATTTAATATAAATTATTAAAATTCTTTTCTACAAAGGATATGAAAAATAAAGAAACATATATCGTGAAAAAACAGATAAAACAACAATATATCACATGCTTAATTACAAACTCATTCTTGATAATACCATAAACTTATTAACACGCTTTCAATGGCAATTTAATGCTTCATTATTACTTAATATTTTTAATAAATTATAAATTATATAAATTATAAATATATATTTATAAATTATAAATTATATAATTATATTTTGGGCTTTTCTTATTTTATTATATTTTTCAATAAAAAATGTACTGTGGTATTTTACTTGTAATGTATATATAGAAATTTGTTAATAACAGGTTAAGGAATAGAAAAAAATTAATACATATTTCAAATAATTGCTACTTTTATTGAAAGCAATCATCATTACTTTCACTGGGTATGATATACCGACATTGCTTGATGGATTAATGAATGCTATCAATGACTTATTGATTTTTATAGAGTTGTGTGATTAATCAACACGAGAAACAACGTTGTTTTTTATGTAAGATCAAGAATCGAGTATATCTTAGGCACTCCATTAAATTAAATCGTATACCATAATTTGCTCATATCGTAACCATAATACATTTCAATGAATTCCCCATGGCTTACATATTTCTATTTATATTGTCATTCTAAATCTGTTATGTGATTAATAAAAAATGTTTTGGAATTATTTTAAATATTCATATGAACATTAATATTTAAAAAAAAATAAAACTAAATTTTCGAGATAATTAAATTCAATTTATTTAACTCATTTTCAAAAATTTTTATATGTATATATTTTTCAAAATATTATTGTCTATATAAAATTTTTTAAGATAAGTTAAACAAATTGAAATTAATTTTCTCTAACAAAAATGTTATTAAAGATCATCTTTTTTTTATTTCTTTAATTTTCAATATTAAATATTAGTTTTGAAAATACAGTTATAATAAAACTGTAACAAAAAATTAATAAAACGGGCACTATAATGTCCAATTTTAAGTATATTTCATATACTTTTTTTATAATTTTGTGTAAAATTTTAACTTATAAATAATATTTCAGGAGAAATTGCCATTCGTGTATTTCGTGCTTGTTCGGAACTCGGCATTCGCTCCGTAGCAATTTACTCGGAGCAGGATAAAATGCAGATGCACCGTCAGAAAGCAGACGAAGGTTATTTAGTGGGCAAAGGCTTACCACCCGTTCAAGCTTACTTAAATATTCCTGAGATTATCCAAGTAGCCAAAGAAAACAATGTCGATGCCATACATCCTGGTTATGGATTCCTTTCTGAGAGAGCAGACTTTGCTCAAGCGGTTACTAATGCAGGCATCAGATTCATTGGACCTAGTCCTAAAGTCGTCCAACAAATGGGAGACAAGGTAGAATATTATTATATCCGTTGCGAACCAGTAATGAATACTATGCGAATCAGTTAAGCACGAACATTCAATTGTTGAAGATTATTCCTTGAAGATGGCTCAAAATGAGCTAAAACGTACGAGACTAATGTAAGAAATTGAAGAATAAACATTTCAAGAAAACGCAAAGAAAATCGCGGAGCAATTTCTATTCTGACTTACCCGTTCGAATTTTAAATGTTTTTTATTGGCAAATTGTTATATTTCGAATTTTAAATTCCTAAGCGCAGTAATATAAACATCGAAAATTTATAGAACTGCTTACACAGATAATATTCTAGAAATGATTTTGATTAATTTTTACAAAATTTTCCAGCAATCTTAGAATCAAGACACAATATAATACAATTTAATTGATAGGTGGCTGCCAGACAAGCCGCGATTCAAGCTGGAGTACCTATCGTTCCGGGAACAGATGGGCCTGTAACAAGTTCTGATGAGGCGATGGAGTTCTGTATGAAGCACGGTCTTCCGATTATCTTTAAGGCAGCATATGGAGGTGGAGGACGAGGTATGTCTAAGACATCGAGAACTAATACAGAGTCAGCATTAATTTACTTAAATATAAAAGAAATATTAACATTGCAAAACTGCTATAAAAACTGAAATACTATAAATTTTAAATCTTAAAAAACAGATGCAATAGATTTACAAACTCTCTCTCTTTCTACTAAAAAATAATTTAAAATTTGCTGCTTTATTGCAAAAATAATTTGATATGTTGGCATTATCAGATTTACTTGAAAAATTTTATACTATTGCACATTTCATACATAAGCTAAATTTACCGTAAAGCAACATAATTGGCTGTAGCCACTAAGATCGTAAATATATATCATATGAACAAAGAATGTTTTTTTCCGTTGAATAATGTTTTACGAGTTTGGAAAACGCGTCTATTCATTATCGAACAATGCAAACATTATCGACACTCAAACTACATTTATGGCAAGTTACTCTGTAATGGCAAAACAACTTACAGAGTCTGGATAAAAAATGTATAACCTAATAATAGATAGTTAACTATGTTATGATATTTAAGTGTAAGTTATATAAAATATCTAAAAAAATTTTTTTAATTATAGTAATGTTACAATAATTTTGAAATGGTGTGTTTTTCTAATTAAAAGTTCATATTTGTAAAATAAAATTTTTTATCAACGCAGACATGTATGAGTTATCAAATTATGAATCACTTTATCGAGAGAGAGAGAGAAACAGAATAATAATAATAATAATAATAATAATAAATATGTTATGATTTCATTTTTTGTTTACAAAATAGAAAAATATTTTCTTCGTATTATCTGTCACATTGATTGATTATATGATTTTATAAATTTTAAATATTCATGTATTTATTGCTATATTTAATAGAAGAGAAATACTGAGTTTACACTGTACGCTTAATCAGCAATCTATACAATAGATATCCTTATTTATCCTATTAAACAAAGATACATATCATATAGGTCGCGGACTAAGCGCACGATGTAAACGCAGCCGTAGATAATTTGCATACTAAATTTATTAATCACTTTGACATAATAAGATGATTTCATAGTTAGTTCGTAAGATACATATCGTTAGATGAATAAAGATGAAAATTTCGATTTTATTGACTAATATTTAAGGAATGGATTTAAATTTTATGAAACTCTGTCAATGTTTCTTAAAATTAATTATATACGTATGCAAATGTGACATTATTAAAAAATTTTGTCATTGTATAGATATCAGAAAAAAAAAGATCGAAACAAGAAAGACAATTAAGAAGCAACGATTTTAAATGAGCTATTATTAACTAAAAAAAATTTTATAATACGAGCAAACATATTTACATGATTCAGCTTTATTCGAGTTTTCTTCCGAACAATTTTGAAATCATTTTAATTAATTTTTATAGGTATGAGAGTTGTAAGACAAATGGAGGAGGTTCGTGAGATGTTCGATCGTGCATCTTCCGAAGCGGCGGCTGCTTTTGGAAATGGCGCAATGTTCATTGAGAAATTCATTGAGAGACCACGTCATATTGAAGTTCAATTACTTGGAGATCATGCTGGCAATGTTGTACATTTATATGAACGCGATTGTTCCGTGCAACGTCGTCACCAAAAAGTTAGTACTCTGATTTTAATTTAGTACTCTAATTTTAATTTAGTACACAAAATTTCGATTTTATTGACTAATATTTAAGGAATGGATTTAAATTTTATGAAACTCTGTCAATGTTTCTTAAAATTAATTATATACGTATGCAAATGTGACATTATTAAAAAATTTTATTATTGTATAGATATCAGAAAAAAAAAAGATCGAAACAAGAACACGTAACAATCAGTTAAAAAAAACATTATGATTGGAATATTGATTATTAAATATAATATTCAATAATCAATATATAATAATATTATTAAGAGAGAATAGTGGAATTTGTTGTTCTCATTTAAATCTGTTAAACAGATTTTTATTTCTATTTTAAGGAATAGCATTATATGTAGATATTGTGTCAAGATGTAAGATATATGTTAAAATTGTTATTCACTAATAATAGAATTTTTAGTTTGATCAATTTCTTCATTCTGCGAACAAATTAGAATCTGTCGAGTTTTTTTCTCCTCAAAAGCTTTCTCAAGGATGCGTGAATCCTAAAAGCAATGTACATTCACCGCGATGGCGTTCGTTCGTGTTATTCGAAACAAGGACAATGACGTAATCACACGAGATTCATGATTGTAGCCCACAGGTTTATATAAGTTCTCAAAATAAATAATATCTAGATATCGTAAAATGCGATCCAAACAAGCTATTGCATTTCTATATTATGAACATAATATCACATCAAGATTGATTCGATTGATACAAAAACTTGAATATCAAAAAAATTTATTATAAGACTTTCATAAAATATGCAGGTTGTCGAGATTGCGCCAGCTCCAGCATTGTCGCCTAAGGTTCGAGAGAAAATGACTGACTATGCTGTCAAATTGGCAAAACATGTTGGTTATTCGAATGCAGGTACTGTGGAATTCTTGGTTGATGAATCTGGAAATTTCTACTTCATTGAAGTCAATGCCAGATTACAAGTTGAGCACACAGTAACCGAGGAAATAACAGGGTAATGAAATAGACACAAAAACCGATATAAATATCTTTACGTTTTTTTTCATCATTTTCTCTTCTAATTTTTTTAAATAATTAAATACAGAAAATAAAAAGTTATTTTTTAAAAGTAATTATATAGTTACACTGAAAGAAAACGAAATAGTTCTGGCAACTAAATTTGGCAACTGAAGTACCTGATAACTAGTTTTATAAAGTAATAGAAACTGAAGTAGAAACTGAATGTTATAAAAATATAGTCACGGTAACAAATGTATGCACTATTAATTGGTAGTGAAATAGTGACTCAACTACATTGAATAGTTACTTGAACTTCATGCAAATAGATATAACAATTATATACATTTTTCTACTTTAGATAAAAACTTTTTTTAATAAAGCACTTTATATTATGTAACTAATTATTGTTGAGGTAACTTTAAAGAATACATTAAAAACCTTTTCTCTAAAGTCATTAGCTTACAATAAAAGGCGCAGCGTTGGTTTCGAACTTAGAAAAAATAAAAATAAATAAATAATGCATACACAAATTTATAACTATGTATATATTATAAAGCTTTAATAAAAACAATAAGTAAATTAAGTGAATTAAGAAAATATAGTAATAAAAATATTGTATTCTTATTAGAATTTAATAATACGTAAATAGTTGAGGCGCTATTTCAAATTTTTAATTACTGATACAACTTTTTTCTCTGAGTGTACTGTTACTGATTCTCCAAAAATAACATTGTTATCAACCCCATTATCAAAAAAAAAAACTGTAATGGGTGTTACAAGTAACGCGTTATTTCTATTCTCTGATTAAATCGTAACATTAATATGCGTGACGTTTTACACAAGCGTCAATTATTACACGTCACTTTGTCATCTTCATTCTTTCAGAATCGATCTTGTGCAATCTCAAATTCGAATCGCCGAGGGGATGACACTACCAGAACTCAGTATGACTCAAGACAAAATCATACCTCAAGGATTCGCGATTCAATGTCGAGTAACCACGGAAGATCCGGCTAAGAATTTTCAACCAGATACTGGAAGAATAGAAGTTTTTCGTTCTGGCGAAGGTATGGGCATACGATTGGATGGAGCCTCCGCATTCGCTGGTGCTATAATCTCACCGTATTATGATTCCCTACTTGTTAAGGTAATAATGATTCTAATTGCAAAGAATTTTAATTCATTTACAATATTAAAATACAATTTTAAACATGATACAATTCTGAATGAAATAAAATTGAATTCTAACTTTCGAAGTCCAAGTTTGATTTTTTCTGTTTTTCACAACTTCAATACTCTTCAAAATGAGATTATATAGTTACCAAATTTGAATCTCGAAAAAATAAACTATTTTTAGAATTTCAGAATTATATCATGTTCGAAATTGTTATTATCACCCTATTCACTTTTTAAAACTTTTAGAGTGAATCTTACTCTTATGCCTATTTCTACCAATGTAGATTAACTTTAATCTCTCAACTTACTCTTCGTCTTTTTCTAAGAGATTAAAGTTAATCTACGTTAGTGGAAATTGTTGGTGGATGGGCATTAAAGATTGAAAATTGAATTCTTTCAAGACTGACTCAATGTTCACTTTAGAGTGAGATTTCACTTCAAAGAATTTAGAGACTGTATTTAAAGAATATAAATAATATATTTTCTGTTTTCTCAGGTAATCGCCCACGCCAGTGATCTTCCGTCATCTTGCGCCAAAATGAATCGAGCGCTTCGCGAATTCCGCGTGCGAGGAGTAAAGACAAATATACCTTTTCTACTAAATGTCCTGGAAAATCAAAAGTTCCTCAACGGTATTGTCGATACATATTTCATCGACGAGCATCCTCAGCTTTTTCAGTTGCAGCCGAGCCAGAATCGAGCCCAGAAATTGCTCAATTATCTCGGTACCGTTCTGGTGAATGGCCCAAGCACGCCATTAGCTACTCAACTGAAACCAGCGGACATCAAGCCGCATATTCCGCAGATTGCTCTAGGTACACGATCGATCAACGAATGTAATAATGAGGGGTGACATACCCTTTAAACTCCACATCATAAAAAATCTCGATAACTGAATCTCAATCCTTAAATTAAATTTCGATATTGATAATTAAATTAAATACTGTCCATGTTAGATGGGAAAATTACTCTAGCCATACTTAGAACAGAGGCATACAGGGGACGTGCTTTATGGATCAGCAAAACAGGGATTATATATATTTTTCTTTTTTTATTTTTTATTAAAGGGTGTCTACTAATTCTCTGATCAGATTAACGTTTAAAGACTGCTGTAAACATGGACATTTTATGAAACAAAATCGAAATGGATTCCGATCGGAATTATTCAATTATTCCTTATACTTCTATTGTGTTTTCTGGGGAAAAAACGGAATAATTCCGATCAGAATCCATTCCGATTTTGTTTCCAAATAGATGCCCTATATGTTTATGAATCGTTGAAGTAATTGAAGATTAACAAATGATTAAAGAAATAATTTAATGTTTTCTAATACATAATGAGATTTCTCCTTCGTTTAAAATCCTTACAAATTTATAAACAATTGACTTTACATACTAAAGAATTACATTATTTTTTATTGAATTTTATATTATTTATATTTCATTAATCAATAATTAAATGGTTTAAATAAAGGTAAACAATAATGTTAAATCATGATACTAAAGACAAGGTATTGTCTCGCATTGATACATATGAGTCGTATATATCTACGTACGCCCCATATATATCTATGCAAACCAATACCATATACGATAATTTTGATATATGATGTTCACACAATAAGTAGTAAACATCCTTTTTGCTTATAAGTAACAAACCGTTTATGCTTTTCTGCTGGGTTTATAGGGACACTCGATTTAACCGTTCTAAAAATCTACTTTTTTTCTTTTTGGTGTGTTCTTGTGTCTAAATTTCAACAATTAATTATTGCACCGCGCTACATTAAGCACATTGCACATTACGCGAATTCGTAAATGGGCTCACGAAACATCTTCATATGTCTCTATTTATTATCATTATTTTAACAAATAATAATACAGCATGCTATTTTACTGATTAGTATTACTTGAAAATAATTCAATATTCTATTCACATTAAAATAAAAAAACCACTTATATTTAAAGTATATCACCAGTATACGCTATACATTTATACATGGGATAAATTTAATAAATCCCGAGATAAATTCAATAAATCATCGAGACAAATCCCAAAGATCTTTGTCTCTTAAAGATTCATTGTCATATTCTTGTAATAGTGACTTACATCTTTAAATATTAATTTCCCTCTTTTACACTCTTCACTCTTTATCGCATGCTTTTATTTTTTTTGTTTGGCAATTTTTTTAGACTTTGCTAAGCTTGCAGCTGCAGAAGAAACCAATGATCCCGACGCACCAGGTATGGTTACAAATGTGTAATGCCTTTTTTATTTATATTATTTTAAGGTTTAGCATTGTGAAGATTGAAAGAAGCTAAAAACTGGTACAGTATAACAAATTTTATATATATAATATAAACGAATTTTTTTTAATTTATTATTGTTCTTTCAGATTGGCAGACATTTGTTTATTGGAATTTATTCTAAACAAGTTTTTCTAAATTTAATTAATTAATTCAATATATTAAATGTACCAATATTATATGAGCTATCATATAATAATGCTATTAACAATAATATAAATATATACTGTTGCATTATTAAAATATGAATTTATTATTTAATTCATAGCGATATATCAATTTGCAAATGCTATACTTGTCTTTATAAAATATTTTCTTACTCTAAATTTCAAAGCATTTTCAAAATGAAAAAAATATATTTAATAATGCAACAATATTTAAAGTATAATACTTAAAATAATATTTAACGCGAAAATTTTTATTCAATATTCAATTTAATGTTTTTCATATAATTTCATTTATATATACAGGGTTTCCTGTAAGTTTTTTGCCAAGCGCTTTTATAACAAAGTAAAGAACGAACTAAACCATTTTGTAATTTTCATTTTCAATTACTAAAAATTGTTGAATATTAGTCTTCAATAATTTTTTACTCAAAGAAATTATTATAACTTTACAGAAAAACTGTAACAAACAAAAATCATTTATTTTCTTCTCATAAAATTCTAAAAATTTTTTCAGAATTTTTTATCAACTTTTTAGCACTTTTTATTGCATTTTCTTATTTTTACCAACATGAGAAAATACGGTATTAAAAAATTCTGAAAAAATTCTCAAAACTTTATGACAAGAAAATAATTTTTGTCTCTCATTGTTTTTCTATAAAGTTGATAATATTTGAATAAAAAATTATTGATAGACCAATATTCGGCAATTTTTAATATCTTGTAATTAATATCTTGTTAACTATTGCGAAATGATAGAGGACTTTTCGACTCAGTTTAGTCCGTTCTACTCAAAAGTGCTTGGCAAAAACTTAGAGGACACTCTGTATAAAAGCGTTAATAGCAAATAATTAGCACAATAAATATTTAATTCAAATTAATTAATTTAATTTTAAATTAAATTTATTTAAAAAAATAAAAAATATCTTTTAAAATATTTATAAATTCTTATTATTAATACAACTCAATATTAAATAAATAATTATGTAAACACATTTACTTTATAAATGATTTGTTTCTTATTCTTATCTTTTATCAACGATAAATATCTATAATTCACTGCTTTTCATAAACATTTTTCATGCCTACTAACAAGCACGTACCAAATAACAATTCATTCTTTTAAAAAAAGCATCAAATCTAATCTTCTTTTGTGCTCCTTTTCAGAACCTCTGGATCCTCCGAAAGGATTCCGACATATTTATAAAGAGCAAGGTCCGGAAGCTTTCGCTAAAATGATTAGACAACATAAGGGTCTCCTTTTGATGGATACTACGTTCCGTGATGCCCATCAATCCCTTTTAGCGACTCGTGTACGATCGCATGATTTGCTGATGATCTCACCATTCGTCGCCCACAAATTCAACAATCTCTATTCGCTGGAGAACTGGGGCGGTGCGACCTTTGATGTGGCTTTAAGGTTTCTTCATGAGTGCCCTTGGGAACGGCTGGAAGATATGCGCAAGGCTATCCCTAATATTCCATTCCAAATGTTACTTAGAGGCGCTAATGCTGTCGGGTATACGAACTATCCTGATAACGTTGTCTTTAAGTTCTGTGAACTGGCTGTGAAAACCGGAATGGACATTTTCAGAGTATTTGACTCGCTCAATTACTTGCCGAATCTTATCATTGGTGAGTTTTTATAAAATGACCTAACTATACATATAATTATAATGCAATTAACAAGGAAATATTATCGAAACAAATATTCCTTTTTCAAATATTTAGTAGCATCAATATCAATAAATTGCTTATGAATTTAATTTGTGATATTATTGTCGGTTTAACATGTTGTCGGTTTTGCATTTCAAGACTGAAAATGATTTTGGCGTGTAGTTTGGATATGTATATATAAATTCATGCCAAAATATTATTAAATATTAAGATCCAGTTCATTGTGTGATAAGATTTTTTTCGTTGTGCATTTACATTGCTTATTCTGTAAAGTCGTTTCGTAAATTATGAGAATATTTTCGTGTAAAAATTTCTTCTCTGAGCGTGAATTTTTTTTCAGGTATGGAAGCCGCTGGAAATGCCGGGGGTATCGTCGAAGCGGCGATTTCTTACACGGGTGATGTAAGCGATCCGAATCGTACCAAATATAACTTGAAATATTATACCGACTTGGCGGATGAGCTAGTCAAAGTGGGTACTCATGTCTTAGCAATCAAAGATATGGCTGGATTGCTCAAACCGAGAGCAGCCGAAATGTTGATCGATGCAATAAGGCAGAAGCATCCGGATGTGCCTCTTCACATACACACGCACGATACTGCTGGAGCTGGAGTAGCTTCCATGTTGGCCTGTGCGAAAAGTGGGGCCGACGTTGTGGACGTTGCCGTTGATAGCATGTCTGGCATGACTAGTCAGCCTTCTATGGGCGCGGTTGTTGCATCTCTTCAGGGTATAGTTTAATAATTTTTTAATTTTGCGATTGTAAATTAAATTTTTCATATAATTTTTTTACCTTTTATACACGAAAAGAATGATTTTACTAAAATATCTAAAAATTTAGTTAGATGCAGATCTAAAAATAATTTTGTTAGACTATAAAAATAAATATTATATTAAAAAAAACTCAAACATGATGAGTAAGGCTGAAAAAATTTTGATATTCTAGCAATCGGTTTGAGTTCTTATATAATTATTTTCAGATTTATATCTAGTTAAATCTGCAAAACCATTCCTTATATAAACCGTTCTATGTATATGATAATTTTTTACATTTTAATTTGAATTGATATTTTGATTTGATAACGGACAGTTTGAATTACGTTTTAATTATTTTAATTGCTATTATGACATTGTAATGTTTTTATTAATTAATCAGATTAAATTTATAACACATAATAGTAGAATTGAAATTATATTAAAATTTGATTAATGCTGAAGCTAAGAAAATTTTCAATTAATATAATAGGAACAGACATTGACACAAAATTGAATCTATCTGATGTCTCCGAGTATTCCGCATATTGGGAACAAACGAGAACGCTTTATGCACCATTCGAATGCACAACAACGATGAAGTCCGGAAACGCGGATGTCTACCTCAACGAAATTCCAGGTGGTCAATATACAAATTTGCAATTCCAAGCTTATTCACTCGGTCTGGGCGAATTCTTTGAAGACGTGAAGAAGGCATATCGACAAGCCAATCTTTTGCTCGGTGATATTATCAAAGTTACACCAAGTTCCAAAGTTGTCGGTGATTTAGCACAATTTATGGTTCAAAACAAATTAACCGCCGATGATGTTCTCAAGAAAGCCGAAGAACTATCATTCCCTAAGTCGGTAGTCGAATTTCTTCAGGGTGCCATTGGTGAACCTCACGGAGGATTTCCTGAACCTCTCAGGTAAGAGTTTGCGTGCATACACGAATGTTAATTTCACGGTAATCCTTTCATTACATTTTACG
The DNA here is from genome assembly GCF_000143395.1 of Atta cephalotes. NCBI lineage: Eukaryota > Metazoa > Arthropoda > Insecta > Hymenoptera > Formicidae > Atta > Atta cephalotes. Next base: position 558,854 of record NW_012130113.1, on the reverse strand, counting down.
TTTGTAATTTGATTAGGTCGAAGGTTCTTAAAGACATGCCACGCGTGAAAGGCAGACCAGGCGCGAGTTTGACATCACTCGACTTAGATGCCTTGAGAAAAGAATTGAAAGAATCTCACTCACACGTTACCGAAAAGGACGTCATGTCGGCTGCGCTCTATCCTAAAGTAACGAAGGATTATTTGAACTTCAAGGAACAATTTGGTCCAGTAGATAAATTGGAAACTAGAATCTTTCTCACGGGGCCTAAAGTAGGCGAAGTATTCGATGTCACAATTGAGAAGGGCAAAACTCTTGGTATCAAAACTCTTGCAGTCGCAGAAGATCTTACGAAAAATGGCGAACGTGAGGTGTTTTTCGAAATGAACGGTCAACTGAGATCTGTGTTCATCAAAGATAAAGAGGCCGTCAAGGTAAATGACCCGCAAATTTTCGGCATTATTTTATATATTATCATGTGATTCAATTAAGTTATAATTAAAGTGTAATTAAAGTGTTAAATAACAATTAAACTGATTAAAATAAAATTATCTTATTACATGAAGATAATTAAAAGAAGATTACAATTAAATTACGATAAGAATTTTTCTATTCTTTGTGCAGGAATTGCATGTGCATCCAAAAGCAACGAAAGGTGACAGTAATCATCTGGGAGCGCCGATGCCCGGCGAAGTAATCGACATTAGAGTAAAAGTGGGCGACACTGTGGAAAAGGGTGCACCATTAGTTGTGTTATCTGCTATGAAGATGGAAATGGTTGTGCAAGCACCTAAAGCGGGCAAAATTAAGAGCCTTGAAATCAGCTTGGGCATGAGATTAGAAGGAGACGATCTCATCTTAACATTCGAATAAATTCTCTCGCGCTGATGGGATTGACCTAAAAATCAAATTGTGTAAAAGCAACACCAAATATTTATTGCTATGATTTACTATGATAATGCGTGTGTGAAAGACAAGATCTTTAGCAAGCTTTTATACGAAGCTTGGATTGAAATTTTTTATTTAACATTCTATTATCGATGATCATCGGTTCAGAATCGTCGATGATTAGGATTTATTATCCAAAAATTATTATCACATACTGATAAACATTTTAAAATTGTTACGTTGTTATGTTTATTATTATATTTTTTTTAATAATTCTATTTCTTAAATGATACATGTAAGATCACATCTTGACGGAAATTTAAAAACATCCAACTATATATTAAACAAACACAACAATTCTAATTAGCTTAAACATGAAATTTAATATTGAATTAATTATTTCTCCAAAATAGTCTATTTTTGGTTATATTTTCATTTCAGAGTATTAATAAAAATGTTTTAAATATCCTACATATGTTATTTGAAAATGATATATGGGTGATCCGAAATTCACAAATTCGGAGTACAGGACATAATACTTATGCTGAAACAACTTTTTCTTGTAGTAAAATTATATTTGATAAATAATTTTTGCGTTTACTCGTATAACTTCAACCTGCTCTCCAGCAAAAACTACTTGTAAAGCCTGCGACACATGATGCTTGTTTTCCGTATTGACTGCGATGCTGATACTACGCAGCCAATACGATGGCAAGATTCTATATAATCCAGCAGGAAAACAAGCATCATGTGCCGAAGACTTTAGACGCAATTTTATTAAAAAAAAAGTTGTTTTTTTTATAAAGTATCATGTCTTGTACTCCAAATTCGTGAATTTCACTCTGTATGTAAAGCCAATATGATTAATATGATACAATTAAACAAAGCTGCCTAAAAGATCCATTAATTTGTACTATATATATATATATATATATATATCAGGTACTTTGTACTATACACATATATCAATATATCTACATTAAGAAATTTACTTGAAAACTTAAAAAAATCGACTATATACTACTATAAATTTTCAAATACAAAACATTTTTATGAAACTTTCACATTTTACAGATTTTATAAATCATTTCATAAATCATTTCATAAATCACAGTTAGTAATAAATGCTCTTACACATTTGATTGCATGAAAAAGACATACGTTGTTACTTTTTTCTTATATCTTAATCATAAATAGATTTCTGAGATAAATATAAAAATAATTGCGATCAATTAAAAATATAAATAATATAAATAATATAAGGTCAGTTCAATTAAAATATATTAATTAAAAGAATTTTCTCAAGGAATCTAATTCACACGTATAGTATATATAAAACGATTCTATCGATGTGATCTGTTCATACTACATAACGTACAAAAAAATGGAAAAAAGATTGAATATCTTCTTCAGCATGATTTTATATTAATTATATAGCGTGTAAATATAAACGATTACTCCCATAATTTAATTACGATATTGAGCTAAGCCTTCACGAACGATTTAGCAGTAGAAAAAAATCATTCAGGGAACAAAGACTAGAATATTCCTGAAAAGCCTTACCTTTGTCTTTTTAAGAGATTAACATCAAATATTATATTTTTTAAAGAAAAAACATCGTAAAAAAATCATAATTTAAAAAATTTACTTTCGTAAATATATAATTGTGAAAATTATCCTCGTTCTATAATTTTGTAATATAATTTTATGTACGCAGATTTACTGAGAAATATTAAAGATGTAACAAAATAATCTCTATAAATATGTATATAATTGTGCCATAAACGCGGATATAATATTAAGATTGTATAAATACATGTTGCACTTATTGCAATATTTTTTACTATTGTAAATTATATGCAATGTTGATAAAATATTTTTTAAAAAAGTGATTTTTTAGAGGAAATACAAACGTTAAGAAATTGTGTTATTGTACGACATAACAATGTAAAATGTAAAACTATATTTTATATATATATTGCATCAATATATTTCTGCTTTAATCATTTATAAAATTCGTAATAACTTGTTCCTGTCTCAAAAATACTCAAAAATAAATAAATTATATTTCTTAGTATTTTTTGTGATCAAAGCATAAAAAAATTATATTCTTATAATCGACACATTAATTATATTTTTAATATCTTTTCAATATTTTAAATTTAAAAATATTTTTTTCAAAAAAATATAGTTTTTATCTTTATAATTTTAAATTCAATTATTTCTAATAAAAAGATTTTTGAAATCATGTATCAGACTTCTTTATATTATTAAAAAATTGTTGGGGGAATAATTATACATTATTCATCCATCAATATTTATAGTTATTGTCAATAAATGTTGTATACTTTATATTTATACTTATATTTTAATTAATTATTGAGCTAATTAAAAAAATTAAATAATTTTATTACATATTTAATTTCGATATTTTAGATTGAGAAAAACACTCCAACATAAATAAAAAAGCATCTTATAGCTTATTAATTAATTATTTTGTATTAATATTTTAAGTTTTATATAAATATTTTTTAAACCATTGCTATTGTTTTATTTTGTCATATCTTTCAATTACGTTGCTTCAAAATAATGTATCATAAATTTTTTATTTAATACTATAGTAATATCTTTAACAATGTTTTCAATATTTATTTGTAAAGGCAAAAAGATTAATTATTAATGAAAAAGATAAGGATAGGACTTTAGGAAATAACCAGAAAACTTGAGAATATTCTGTAAAATTCGAAGCTTAGACGAACGGAGTGCATCCATTTATTGTAATAACCCATCATATACTCGAAAGGAGAAGGTCATAAAGAGGTTTTCATGATTCTCTGCAAATATGCGAAAACATGGCAATAGACTTATGATCTTTAAGTCCAGGCGTTTACAGGTAGTAAATGACAATGGTAATAGAATATGTCACCGAACGCCGACAAATATATATATAATATATATGTATATATATAAAACATTGTATAAGTTAACATTTCCGACTAAACTCTTATCGGTGTATCGAAATCGATACAATATAATTACAATATATCTGTATAATAAATATGAAATATCGATATATGTATACAATATATATATCATAATCGTAATAGTTTTGCTCTGATATATTTAGCAATATCTTGTCTGAACGATAAAGAGAATCTTTTTTTCGGTATTTTTGTTTTTTGATAAAGTTTTTCGAGATTACTCGCTAAGAAGATCGGTCCCGAATTTTCCGCATGTTGCGCGTTCATTAAAAGAAACCTGTCGTGGAGATTGCTGTCGAACAATTTATACTAAAGCGATTTTCGGTGACTAGATACTTCGAAACCGTAAATTCCTCCGCTTACAAGTACGTACGCTCGTAGTAACATGATATACGCAAACTGGAGGTAAATATGTGTCGATGAGAAAGATAGAGTGAATTAGTGAGAGATTTTGGAAGGCAAAGAATGGACGAACTCTTAAAATCTACTATCGACTCGACCGGTGGATCATTTTACGAATTATTCGTAACATCGACTCGTCGAGTTGATAGTTCGATAGCTTGTTGATAGACTTCCCCGTTGCACTCGACCGAATGAAATAACTAATATGAAATTAAATTATAAATGCAAATAGATATAGCTCTACGGAACTTGCGTACTTCTACATCGTCACATTATTAAATAATGTGAAGTATATGAGGGTCGAGAGAAGAAAGTCCACACAAAGGCTAAACTTTCAAGGTTGCCGCATCTGATAAAATGCGTATAACACGCGATTTAACCCTTTATGATCCAAGGTTACATCATGTTGATCGGAGGTGGCGAGCATTTTACACTTATTTTGCACTCATATCAAAGTTATTCTGATATATCAAGGCCATAATCGCGAACGTTTAAATGAGTATTTATTCATACTTGAATCATAAAAAATTAATCGCAAGATCACAAAAATAAATATTTGTAATGGAATTTAAAATATAAAGTAATAATTCAAATGGCTTAATAAGATATTCAATATATCTACGGAATATCGAAAAATAATGTTAAATGGACAGAAGATGATAGAACATATTTTGTGCTTATTTATAGAACAGATAAAGAATTTAATCGTCACTAAAGCGACATGTGTTCGTTGAGTCAACAGATTCTTCGATGTTAACAATTGGTCGCGTGACGATTTGTTGTATATTCATTCAAGTTAATACGCCAATTATGGAAGCTGCTCAACAAGCGAACATGTATCTCTTAAGAATCGGCTTTTAGTATAAACAGTAAGGTAAGTATAGCGTAGGTATTCAAAGTAGAAAGTGTAAAGTATCACAAGAATTACAATAATCGTAATAATTACATTACGTCGCAAAGATTAAGTTTTTGACCTTACTACATCGATCGCACAGTAATTATAAGCGCTTTTAATTGCGTCCCGCGCTTCGAGCACGCATCGATAGACAAAGGGATCTCTATCAAGTCGGATAATTCTCTGTAAATACATCATCAGTCTTTGACACAATAATTATAATAACACCACTGACAGAGTAAAGCCGTGAGAAATATCGCTTTATGGCATGGAGACGAAAGTACTTATATAAAATACGATTTGAGTTCGGAAATATGTGATCGAATGTGCTACATTTACCGAAGGAGAGCACCCCATCCCGGATAAATTCTGCGAAGAACTTTAGTAGAAGATAGAAAATGGATTTCGATGGAGCCCATTAATACGATGCATAAGCACTTATCGAGAGTATTCAAAAAGCTCAGCAGAATCGTTCTTCATGCGCGGCAAGCCAAATCACTCGATTGGAGAATAAGATGTCAATCCCGTTATTATATTGCAAAAAGTGCATGTTTCTGTACCGATATACATAGGTTTTGATTGTGATAAAACATGAGATTTTTAAATCTTTCTACCTAAGAATCGGAACATCTCGATTAATAATAATAGATAAATAATTATTACTTGCATTAATAATTTTATATACTCATTGGTTTCACGTTACCCGAAGGTTCATGCGTAAAGTTTTGTTCGTGCCAGAACAAAGGAACAAGAAAAGTAATAAATAACAATTGATGAAACTTATCTGAATTATCTAAAACATCCATTCACGACGGTATAACGAAACTTTGACAAAAGTGTCACACAACGTCATAATAAATTTAATTTTGTTAAAACCTCGGTCCCAGCTCAGTTTCTGAGCAAACCTTGCTCAAATAGCAATACAACGACTTTATATTTGAAATTCTGCCGTAGCTAGCAGCAAATAACTAACATTATTATCAAATTTTGCTCAAGTATTTTAGCCCACGATGGTGACATGCACCAAACCAATTTCCTTAGGCCATACAATTGATTTCCAAGATGTTTTATCAAAGCGTACAAACGTCGCGTTGCAATTCACGACTTAAGTTGCTGTAGCTTGCGGTTGAGGCGGCGTCGGCGCCTGTGTGTTGACATTTGGCCTATAAAATCGGTTAACTAATTGTTTCAAACTCATTACAACGCCTAGTCCGGTTCCTAGTTCCATGTTGATGAATGAGTCGAGATTATCCTTGCAAGCTGGAACGTACGAAATGAAGCCGATGAATAAAAAATATTCATAAATAGATCTTTCTACACAAATATACGTGCAGTTCAAAAATTCATAGTATAATCCAAATGGAAATTAAATGTTGGAAGACGACGTTAAGAAAGGAGTATATATCAAGGTCCCATTTTCTATTATGTTCATATTGGACGTGAATGTGAGATACTTTCAAGAGGCCAGGATGTTGCGAGAATTGTACAGGAAATCTTATGCAGGTCCACAGAATTTCTGAAGTTTCCTACATACTTGGTGTCGATATTGGAGGATAATCTGGCGGTGTCTTGATCCAAGTACCGTCCTTGCGCTTCATGTGATGTCGATTTGATGCGAACTGTTGTAAGTACACGTTGGCGGGCACCAGACGGAATCTTCTGTGATACTCGGGCCGCAGGGCCTCGTCAGATCGGAAGGTTTCGGTCGCGTACTTCCAGAAATGCGTAGGAAACGGCAGGCAGCTTTCTAAATCGTACACCACCGCCCTTTCGTCGGGTGCGTAGATGAGAATAGCATGATAATCCTGCAGAGAAGTAAGATATTCTTATGAAATATTAATAGATAAAATATTAATTCTTATGAAATATTATTAATCTTATGAAATATTAATAGGTAGGAGATATTTCTTAGCTTAATTATCGTGGCATTTCTTAGCTTAATTATCGTCTCACCGCGATACTAACCCATACAACTAATTTGTCTTCATCCTTCCCCGATCGTTGACGCCAAAGGGGAACGCTTCGTCGTGGGTTGCTTACGAAAACAACGTGACAATGTTGCAATTCGGAAGGATGCCTAGTCGCCACATCTTGACAGAGCTTCCAAACATTTTCCTCGCTGAAATTGGGTACAAACCGCCCTTTATCTTCGACCAAAAATATTTGTGCAATCTATAATTAATTGTTTTTCTATTAGAAATGCGAAGGTATAGTTGTGCAAACGATTAATAAAACATTTTATTTGTTATGTATGACACAGATGTTTCATTTGTTTGCATTTTATCTTTGTTATTTATATCACAGACATGAATAATGAATAAGAGAATGAATTTAAATGGAAATATGGATATTAATCTTTAATTTAAATCACATTACATTCAGGAAACATCAAAGATTTTTATATTAAGTTATTTATTACTTATGCATTATTATATTGTACTCGTTAAGGATATAAATTATTAAAATATAATAACTAAAATATAATAAATTTAATAATATTAATAATATTAACTTTATTAATATTAGAATTAATAAAGATAAGATTATTAATATTAATAAATATTAAATCAAATTATATTTTATATATAATATTGTATAGAATACATTCAATTGTGGGAATTGCATACATACGAAAAAATCACCATAATAAAATTATAACATAATAAAGAGAATACAAAGAATATTTAATGATGGCGTTAATTAATTACAATAAAAAAAGCTCGATCTTTGAGGTTTATTCTGAAAGTGCAAAAATCATAAAAAAATTGCCCTACAAAGTCATAAAAAAGTCATAACAAAGTCATATAAAAAAAAAACAACGTCGCTGCTGTTAGATCAAATAAACAGAGTGCAGCTATTATCGAATAATCATAAAATGTATAAGTAAAAAGTTAAAAAGAATCGCTTCACCTACCTGCAAGTTACGTGTTCTGCGCAATTATGAAGGAAATGAAACCGATCTATAATCGTGCTCGTGCAAGTGTGGTTTAGCGCGACAACAGCTTCGCGTGTCACCACATTTCGTGTGCATTATTTATCGCATGCATTATTAATTGCAATAAAAGCAGGTTTGTACATTCGCACCCGTTTAAGCGGCACACGTGAAGTAGCCGATAGTTAAACGGCGTAAATCAGTACAACTGTACTGGTGAGTAGCCACAAAATAAAAATTCATTTCGCGGAAAGAAAGCAACTGAAACGGAAAATGCGAATAAGCAGTCGCACAAAGCTCCCGTTAAATCTCTGACCTATATATTTATCGATCTCCTTAAAATAGGTTACTTTACGTCGGAACATATTTCTCGACAGAAATTTCATCCATTCGTATTTATAATCAAGATAGTTCGGAATAAATTCCAAAACGAGACAAAAATGCTATTTGCTCCAAATGTATTCGAGACTTGAAACTGCGCTCAATTAATTCTTAAATTTTGATATCAGCGTTACAACACGCTGTTATTATTCAAAATTTTATCTCTCACTGTTAAGAATCACCAGTGAAAGCAACAGGAGAGTGAGCGATTTAGTACAGTTTCGAATTACGCGCCGCACAAAAAATGGCCGCGCGTTCTCGCAACGTATCGATCGGAGCACGGCTGCATGCCGCAATACGACGCGTTTGTTTGTCCGATGATCGATCGGGGAACCCTGACCAGATCCGGGCATGCTGTCACCAATTTCGATGACGCCGAGCCCGCAAAGATCACTCACCAGTAGCAGCTGGTGTTGACGCAATCGGATGCCTTGGTGAAGAGCGGCACCAGGGGCTTCGCGTTCCCGGTCACGCGAGGTTCAACGGCCATCCTGCGGACGTTCCTGCAGGACACGATGTGAAATATGAAGCAAACCGAATGCACGGACACGCGGAAACACAAACGCGTTTAAGCGAACCGTTTAATCACCCCGTAAGCCTCATAACGAAACGTTAAACGATCTCGAACTTCTCGTTCGCGTTTTTAATCGTGACGCGTACACCCAACCGATTGGGACATTGTTTAACTACTGCACCTTGGCGCGGGCGACGCAGCTCGTTTAAGTCCAGTGTCCCCAAATCGAATGAAGAAACCCCACCACGCGGCGTTCTCATAAACCTCCACGCACCTGCGCACTACCGGCATGACCTTGTAGACTATACTCTGGGAGATTTTGGGTGATTTCCATTACTTAAATTAATTTAACTACATTTCAAAACGTCTCCGAGGAATGTTTTAGGATTGATAAAAAGTGTTTTTTTTAATACAATAGTTTTTTTTTAATATATTTTTAATATTTTGAACATGCTTTAAATATAGTATTGAAAAAACTTACTTTAAATATGTTTGAAACATTGATTCAAACATATTTCATGTTCCAAACATATTTTTTATCAATCTTGGAAAATTTTACTGGATATAATATAGAAAATGGATAAAATTGAAAAATTTTAGAAATTTAATATTCCATATATTTTAATATAATTTTAATATAATATGAATATAATAGAAAGATTTTAGGAATTTAGTATTTCATAAATTCTTTGGAGTGAAATTTCACTCTAAAAAGTGAAAATTGAGCAAGTCATGAAAAAGAGTGGCTCAATTTTCAATCTCTAAGAAATTTCACTTTGTAGAGTGATCTACTCTGAAAAGTGAAATCTCATTCTTAAAGCTTGAAAATAAAAGCAGGAAGAATGGAGTGAGAAAAGGAAAACAATTTTTTAAATGTTTTTTAAATGCTGACTTTTAAATGCTTTCTGTTTTTTTCGTAAGAGTCCTATTTTTACAAAATATGCACGCGACTGAAAAAAATGAGTGTAATCATCGCGCATGTGTGGATCTTTCCCTTGATTTGATAACATAACATTGCGCCCGATTGCGCTGACACATGGCGTGTACTGGCGTGTATACACCTGACATGTAACGCAAGAATGAACATACATGAGATGTAGTGCGTTTCTTATTCGCGTGCAGATTTATTATCGTCGCGCGGGTGATAATAAATTCAATGATAAATAAATAGAGTAAAAAAAATAAAGGTTATCGCTAGCCTCGTTTATATTATATTAAGTCTGCGAGAAACTAGCCTCATGTGAATATATGTTACTTGCATTTTAAACATATCCTGATTATTGTTTTCCCAAAATATTGTAATCTAATTATTTTTTATTCATAAATAAAATGAATATTAGAAATAATAGAAACAGCCTCTTGTCAGTTTTAATTACATATTTGATAAATATTTTTAATAAGAATTCACATTGTGCCAATGAACGTTTGATTTTACAGGAAGCGTTTATTTATAGCCTTCATTAATTGTTTAGAGTACATCATTTGTTGATAAATATTTTAAATTAATGAAATGGATAATAAAAATAGCATCTTGCTGATAATGAAAATTATTGTAGTCGATAAATATTTAATATAAAAAATCGATGTTCTGCCAATGCGTTCTACAAAAAGCATTTGTTCGTAGCCTTCATTAATTGTTTAGAGCGCATAGTTAGTTAGCATAACATAGATAACAATTCCTGATATCACATGACTCGTACTTTGAATCTCATATATAAACTTTTCGAGTACGTCATACTTTGTAGTTTTTTAAGTTTCCGTGAAGCGCAATTTGTCGCATTGTTCACGTTTCTTCGTGTGCACATTAAAATTAATCACGATAACGTAAATAATAACGAATAACAATAACGATTGCGAAGATGGCTGTAAATCCTGCAAAAGTTATACTCCGACAAGGAAAGACCGCATTATTTATATGCGATGTTCAAGAAAAGTTTGCGAAAGCTATATTCCAATTCGATAAAATAATTCAAAATTCAACAAAACTGGTAAATTCATTAAATTACATCGTTTTATTGTACAATTTGTTAGAATGTAAACACATGTTGAGGTTATGTTATTTCTCATAATTACAAAGCCTGTTCTTTTCAGCAGAACTACTGCATACTTCATTTTTTTCCCTTTTTTTCTCCATGTTGGAGAAAAAAGAGAAAAGAAGAGACATGCAAGACAAGTTCAACTAAAAAGAACAGACTTAAGGGTCCTAGTTGTAAATTAATATTACAATACAATTGTCATAGTACAAAATATTATTGTTTATAGATCAGCGCTCTAAAAATTATGAATGTGCCTATGCTAGTGTCCGAACAGAATCCAAAATCTTTGGGGAAAACTATTCCTCAACTTGATATCTCTGGAGCCAAGGGACCTTTTGCAAAGATGCAATTTAGTATGTGTACTCCTGAAGTAAGTACACACTATATTCATGTTCTGCAAATAGTATTTATATCAGTTACATAAATGCTGTTTTGCTCTTTTCAGATTAATAAGGAGCTTGCGATATTTTGTAATGGAGAAAAACCAGAGTCTATTGTACTCATGGGTGTTGAAACACATGTCTGTGTAGAAAATACAGCTGTTGACTTAAGACAATATGGCTATGAAGTCCATACTGTGGCAGACTGTTGTTCATCACGTACTCAAGAGGATAGATTACTAGCTTTGGAAGTATGTTCTATGATTAGACATATATATCTTTTTATTTTAAGACATTCTTTTTATTTTAACTGAACTTCTTGCAGTTTATCTTTTACTTTTTCTTTTTCCTCCACACTGAAGAGAAAAAAAGAAAAAATAAATTGTGCAAGTTCAGTTAAAAAAAAAAGACTTGTGCTATCTAGTTTATTAATCATTATTGCAATATAAATGTTCTTTTAAATTTTTAGAACATTTATATTAAATTTATTATTAAATTTGTTTTTTTAAAAAAACAGACGTTTTAATATATATTCATTTATCAAGTTTATTATCTTATTAAATATGCATTATTCAAATTATATTTATTTTTTTACAGAGAATGCGAGACATAGGATGTCACATAACCACTTCTGAAAATGTTATATTCAAGCTTATGCGGGACGCAAACAGTGAACAATTCAAAACTATATTGTCTCTCATCAAAACACCAACTCCATACACAGGATTAGTTCCTCTCTCAAAAATATAAATTTCTTGGGAAAAAAAATACAGAAAGATCTTTCTATTTATATTTTTCTATGTACACACGTTTATATCAATGGCATATATATTATTAATATACAATCATAAATGGTTCTAAGAAATAAAGAGATTATATTTTATTAAAATATCAATGTATTTACTTATGCAAGACAAAAAGCTTAATGTATATAAGTACTTTATATGATTTATAAAAGTTTATATCAATCAAGTTGTTTATTTCATGCCTGTCGAGCCAAATCCTTCTGCACCTCTACTCGTATCAGTTAAGGTATCTACTTCTTCTATTTTAGGATATGTAATTTTTTCACAAATTAATTGAGCTATGCGATCACCAGGTACAACTTCGAAATCCTCATTACTATGGTTGAATAATACTACACCAACATTACCACTGTTTCAAAAAAATAAATAAATCATTAAAATGAAAACAATGGTACTTTTGTTCATATCTATAATCAGGCCTTAAATTTAATGCTTCCTTAAATTCATCTTTAGATCTTTATGCTCTATAGGTGCCAATAAAATAATTCGTAGAACATCTAAAGTTGAATCTGAGAAAGCTTTAAATATAAGAGTTGTGAATATGAGCATTTGACATTTTATTATCCTTTGATGCTTTCCAGCAAGATAGTAGAATACATGATCATTCATCTCTGTTTAACATTATCAAATAAGAATGTGATGATTCATTATGTTATATATCATTTCTTTGTTTCTTGCTAGAAAACTCCCTTTGTCTTTATAGAAACTGTGCATAGTATATACCGATAATCTGCATCTATTACACCTGCACCAACATCTATATGATTTTTCCATGCTAGACCAGATCGTGGTGCGATTCTGCCGTACGTACCAAAAGGAACTTCTATTTGCAAATCAGTCTTAACTAATTCCTTGCCATGGCCTGGTATAATATACTTGTACGCACTGTATCACAAGAGAAATATTTTAGAAACTTACATGATCAAATTTCAACGATTATTGTTATAGATAGAAAAATGCTCACCAAATACATAATTATTATGATCGATTATTATAATCGAAGACAGATTTCTTTGTTCTCACTAGACTTATTAGGTTACTTAATTTATCTTATAAATATAACATATATTTATATACAATATTTTGAACGAATGTAACTAATACAACAATTGTAGATTGACCGAGATCACTCTCTTATTGTCACTAGCCACTAGTACTTGGTAGAGCAGAATAATAGAAAAATTAAGTCAATAATTATAGAGTGGGAATGATGTACCTTCGTAAATCATAACCTGCCGCATATTCCGAACCCTTCATTGGTGGGAACGCCTTGTCCGACAACTTAGCGAACTTCAGCACGTTTCCTGACATGACAAAATTATTATCTCTCACGAATTCTTCGTAGTCCGATTCACAAGAATCACAAGTGCTCAACGATGCCACGCTATGTCACGCTATGTTACGCCGGTTTGCCGCCAAAACGAGATGATCGTTGGTATAGTGGCGGTAAACACTAAACTGCATCCGCCGTTATTCATTTTAATATTACGTATTTATATGAATTTGTAAAACACAATTAATTCGGAAAGTTACAAAAAAACGCATATTTTGGCAATCGCGGTCATTGATTGTGAGACATGTGATAACGAAATTAATAAATCATAGTACCATAATCATTGTTTTTACCGCGAAATTTAAATATACGGATCTGTCGTTTTTCTATCTATGAAATGAGAAACAAAAAAATGTTATGCTTAAACCCTGCATACAAGAAGAAATATTAGAAAAAAGAATAAATATTGAAATAAAAAAATTAAGAAATGAATAAAAAATATATAAATAATTTATTGTATTTTATATGTAGTTGTGCGTTATGTTTACTGTCTACTCTTAATTTTTTATTTATTTCTGTTCCTAATATTCTTCCATTGTGAAAAGACTTTATAGTGACTCTTTGACTAATTGAACATCACTGCATGTCTTCAATATTTTTTAGCGTTAAACTATTTTTTTATTTATCTCATACGCAAGTACTTCTCGTTCTTTTGAGGATATGATAATAGAAAAAAACTGGATCCAATATTATTAAAATATAAAACGCAATATATATGGGTCGATAATATATATGGGTCTATATGGAGACACGTGTTCATATAGAGAATAGCAGTTTAATTAATTACAAAACCAAACGTTATTATTGCAGAATGGTTAATGTTGGTGACCGACCTTTTATGCGATTAATAATAAAACTCGACATACATGGATCGACATCGCTCGTACAGTATGAAATGGCATAAAGACGAAACACCGATGTTTTCGGAGAAAAACTGCTTCTCTGATCTCTTCTCCACATGCAATCGCGTAAAGCGCATGTCTGATACATAATGACTAGCATGCCTCATGAGGTTTGTTTGCGTCGCATTCTCCAACATGCTCCTGCTATAGTTCCTATTCATTCTAATGAGCGCATTGGAATGAGTAGGAGCTATGATGGGAGCATGTTGGAGCATGCGACGCGAACAAATCTATGGATAATAATGGATGCATTCAAAACAACAATTGCTCACTGAGCTCTTTCATCTGATTGGTATATTCTATTAGATCTTAAAATATAGACCAATCAGATAAAAGAGCTTCGTGAACTCTTGTCGTTCTGAATGCACTCAATAAACATGCGCATATGTGATTATGCGCGCGATTCAACATAATTTCCGATTTTTATTCAATTGTGCAAGAAACCTATTATGGATTCATGTGATTTCTTCCACCACATAGAATTTTCTGATTGTGACATGCCGATCGGCAAAATAATATATGGCTCGCTACTGAACGGCCTTTTGAACAGTTTGCATAATTTTTTTTTGCACAAAAAGATCGTTAACATTCGTTTGCGTGATAACGGAATTACGTCGTCGAAACGACGGCTCATATATAACCTCGATTATTGACGATATAGTATTAAAAACCAAACATTCTTACGGGAGTTCGCATTTCTGTTAAAATTTAAGTAAGAGTAAAAAACTGAAAATGTCTCAGTCACAAATAATAGCGGAACCGGAAATTCGACATCGAAATTCGAATGTCGATTTGACAATATAATATATTGTCACAAAATTTTTTTCTCTATATTTAGATAATATTATTCTGTTAAATTCATAATTTTTTATTAAAATATAAGTGCTTTCTTCTTTCCTTTTGAAAGAACAGAGGAGAAAAGGAAAAAAGATGAACTAATGCAAACGTTCAGCCAAAAAGAATTGGTTTCATGTCAGTGTTCTTCAATTATTTTTAGAAGCCCTTTTTATTAGAAAATTTGCAGAGTAGAATCTTTAATAGTATCTCGATTTCTCTATTAAAAGACTAATTTACAATATAAATATGCTCTTTGTTTCTTGTTTCATGCTATTTACCGCTTATCTTTTTTTTTCATGACTATCGCATTTCTTGTTAAGTCCTAGTAAAAATTTTTTTATATAAACATGTATATAAGTATATATAATATGTTTAACATAATTTATATATTACAAGTATATACTGTATATCATATGTAAAATATAATTAGATTAATCTTAAGAAAATGTTACTTTTAATTAATTTTCTTAATTTCTCTAAAATATTAAATATCATCTTCATTTTCATCTCATTTCTCTGAATCACTTTATTTTTAAAGCGATTGAGTGCTTCTTCGCCTCGTCGTTTTATCTGGATATTTACAGTCGATGTATTACTGCCCACGATATCGGTAAATGGATTATAGGCGTATATCCTGCAGTTAATTGAGCCATCTACGTGATGCCTTAATTATACCTGAAGCTCTATTTCTGCTATATATATGGCGATTACGAGCCCCTTGCCTGGTGATGTAATGAATTACTCGTTGCTGCACAGATTGTTTGCAAAGAGCATTTGATATATTTGACTGTCAATACATCTAATGCCACGAGGTCGAAAGCCGTCCCCTTTTTTATGAAAAAATAGGCAGAACTGTAATAAGTTCAAAAATAACCTAAACGCATAAAGAATCGTATGCCTCGACCCTCATTGTCAACAAGGTCTGCACGTCCTGTCATACGGAAGTCAGAGAGCTTACGCTTGATTGATTATCACAAAAGAGTCTCTAGTCAGATCGGTGGAGACCCTTGAACTTAACCTTATCTTTAATAAAGCGCGATGCGATAAGAAAATTATCACAATTATCGGTTTCTAGAACTTCGCTCGGTTTCAGTTGGGGTGCTGAAAAGGTCAAATCGGTCAAGAGGTGATGCTAATCAACTGTACTCGTGAAATACTTCAGAGGAATTAGAATTTTTCTATTTAGATTACAGTGATCAGATTTAAAATTTTTGAGATGTCTAGAATCACGATTCATAAAATTTCAATCAAACTCTGACTAATTTTCTAGGAAACAAGAATTGAAATAGATTGATATATGATTTCAAATTTTCAGAAATACGCGTACAAATGTTAAAATGAGTTCTTTTTAATCCGAATGCATTTTTATTATTCATTTATAGCAATTGCATGAAGTATATTTCTATGCCTTGCTTAAAAATAATATCAGCTTTTTGTATGCATCGTGAATGGCTGCGTTTAGCAGAGAAATAGTAATATTGCAACTGTTGTAAAATTTTTCAATACAATTGATTTTTGCTTTCGATTTTTTATAAATATAAATATATAAATCAATCATATTGAAAAACTTTACAACAGTTTAAAAGCTGCTTTTTCTGCTGAACACAGCCATTATCTGTCAATACAAAGAATAGGAAATATAGTATATATCTTTTAATATACATATTCGAATGCTATATACTAAAATAAAATTTCAATTCATTTTACTCCATTCTCGTTTATTGATTAATTGTCAACACATTCAATCGATAAAATGGCTTCTAGTGAAATTTCTAATTATGAAATTCACTGTCTTTATAATGATATTAAATAACAAAAAAATTCATAATTATAGCCAGTATTCATAGTCAGATCTTATATTCAAAACCGTCTTAAGTAAAGTCTTAAGAAGTCATAAATCAAAAGGCAGCATTAGTGTCTTAAGACATTACTTAAAATGGTCTTAAAATAAGAATTCTAACCATGAATACTAGCTCATATGTATATACTATTTAGATAAACAATTAATAATTAAAATATTACTACGGATATCACAAATTAATCATTATTACAAAAATATTGGCAAGATGTAATATTAATGAAAGAAAGGGCTAGCCAAAAATATAAAATTTTCGTGTTAAATATGAAATAATTAAAAAACAGTGACATTATCGATCATTGTACACACGTATACACTATGACCAGAGAAATATCTCAAAGAAGACATAAGAGCCTCTTCCCTGTAACCGCAAAATACTCCTGCATAATACTGCCCTCTGAAGAAGAAAATGTCAATCAAACAACAAAATCCATTTTTTTGCGGTGCTCCTGATGGAAATAAATCAATGAAATCGTTGAAATCTCTATTAATTTGACAGATTTAATTCCGCAATTTCAGCAATTAAACGGACTACTATAACCCAAGCAGAATAGCAAATCGCGATAATGACAAAATGACATTAAAATGAATCGAAAATGATTGAAAAATGTCTTTTAATGATCATTTTGAAGTCATTTTGATATCACTTTGATATTACAATGACTTGTTGTTCTGCTTGGGAAATTATAATTTATTTAATGATCTTTTTTTATCAATAATTATATATTTGTTTTTTTATAATTACTATCCTACATTTTTATTTCCAATTATTTTATTTTATTTCGCTAATCATTTGGCATTAAAATTTTAATATTATCTTTGATAGTATTGAAAAGATTGCTATGTTTTTACCAAATATATTTGCAAGCCGTTGAATAAAGTTGGAATTTTTGTAATTGTAAGCAAACTACATTTAATTTAAAGATGCAAAGAAAATTTAGTTAAATAAAAAAAATCAACCTGAAGAGGTCTTCTATCACTCTAGCCGATTTCATCTGTTTTCATCTATTTTCTTGATAAATAAAAAGTACTCGCCTGTAAAAAAAAACGAGCCACTAATAATAAATTTAATAGCTTGTTTATTGCAGGTGAATAAATTTTTAATGTATTTTTTATTTTTATGTCTAATTATTTTACTATATTTCGCTAATTATATTGCAATATGAATAGCGAAATAAAATAGCAATCATGTTACACAATTTTTTAAATATTATCTTTTATTGTGGGGGGGATACTTTATACAATTCAACTATAATAATTATTATTATTTATAATATACAATTATAAACTGTTCAAACTGTTAAAAACTGTTCAAAATATAATACAAATTTGATATAATAGAAGCATAATTAACAAATTTTAATAATGCAAGATTATACGAAAATGTCGAAGACACGATAACACAAATTGAAAGAAATACTAACAGCAATTCGATCATATTTACTGTTAATTACGAACTTGCGAATATAAAACTTATTAATATTGTGATAAAAAGTCATTTATCAATATATTTATGATGGCACTCTTTCTCATAGTGTTTCAAGATAATTTATCCCAATAATGTAAACGAATCAAAATCCTTCCGCTTTGTGGTACACTATAGCTAGAATCCGATATGAAGAAGAGCAATTTTCATAGTAGAGAACGAACTTTCAAATTTACAATATCCATTCGTAAAGAAAAATTAAGCATTTCGTCAAACATTAGCGGTCCTGTTAAAGGATGATGTAAATCCCGAATCTTCCAGATTCATTTACGATAGTGATAATTTTGGTAGCATGTGAATTTCAATTTTTTATTATTTCTTTAATATAATATTAAAATTCGCGAGGAAATATGTTTAAATCATCACTTATTAAAAATGAATAGAATAAAATAATTTCCTTACGAAGGAATGTATTTAATAATAAAAAAATAATAATAAAATACATGCGTTATTATAATTTTTTATATGTATAGGTACAAAAGTTTCTCGAGTGTACGAGATGAGCCGAATTCGATAATAACGATATTTTAAAGAACATTTATACTGAAAAATTTATTATATAAAATTTAATTCTTTATATTTCAAAAATTACAATTATTAATCCCGCTAATACGAAGATACTTATTCAACTTATCTTGAATTTCTTATACCCACGCATTTTTAATTCAATTCATGTAATCATGATAACATTATTAAAAGACTATAAAGAATTTTGAAAAAATTATGTAATCGACAAAAATCAATATCCGTTAATCTTATAATATCTGCATGTTATTTTATCATAAAAAAGTATATACATATACATATAAATAATAATAATAAAATTATAAAAAAATATATTAAATATTAAATTTTAATAATAATTAAAAATATTTTGCAATGGCGGGATGTCCAATATCTAAAAATGATTTTTTAGATATTTTTAAAATAATAGATTAGAAAATTGAATATACACATTCGTAATCATATTTTTGTTAGAGCAATTATTGAAAAATTAGCAAATTATTTGTATAAAATTTAAATTTGTTCACTTAATAATTTGAATTTAAACAAATAATAATTGTATCCATATCGATCATATAATACTATATTCTTGTTGTAATTAAGACAGTACTATTTCTAACAGTATTATTATTATTACTAGTAGGAGAACATTAATAAAACAAAGAAAGCGAAAATTGTATGCTAAAATATACCACTGAATTTTGCAACTTGAAAGTGTATAGCAATTGTCATTGACTCATTAATAAAATTATTATCAGGAACTGCAAACGAAAAAATCTTAATTCTGTACAAGAATTTTACGAAGAATCACCAAATTAGACTTTGCGAATGGATTTCATGCGAAAGAGATGAGGAATAATTCTCCATGATAAAAATAATTACAATTTTCCATTGGTTATACAAATCAACATTCATCTGATGCGAGAGACAACGATATGAGAGGCCTTTGCATAAATAAATTGTTCTAACTAAAATATACTTGTAATTCTATAATGTTAAAGATGTAAATGTCAAAAAGCAAGCAAGGAGCTAATATTTAATCATAGATCTCAATCAAAGCTCCAATCTTTATGACTTATTTAATAAATTTACATACTAAATATGAAGAAAAATTGATGATTATTTCAAACATCAAATTCTTAATAAGAAGTTAAAATTATTAATAATAACTTTTTGATATACAGAACAAAATCTAATTAAAAAAAGATTTAAAATTAATTATTTAAAATTAAAGTTATTAAATCACTAAACAATTTTTATTATTATACGTCATCGATTTCGTATAATTTACATCAATTACGATTACGCAATAATTTGGTTTACTATAAGATAAATGCTGTTTGTATTGAATAGATGTTCAATATGGATATATATATATATATATATATTCCAGTAAATGTACAATTAATTACTAATCCGGGAAAAAAATGTTTCATATATTAATTATATATATTTATTATATAAAATTAATAATTATAATCATATAAAAAATTGACATATTTTATATTGGGAGTACAAATTAGTTCGGTCCGTTTCCCTAAAGATAGCTCCAGCTGTTGTGAATGGTTCATAGTGACAACTGATTTTGGCGGTTTCAGTTAAACATCTGCTAATAATATTCAGTTTATATCGCTTTGAGTTTCATACAAAAATCTTGATTTTTATTGTATTTGAAATGTCGAATTTTGTGTTAACCAAGCAACATTTGCGGGAGGTTTTGATTTTCTGCTTTAATTGGAAGAAAAGTGCGGCTGAAGCCTATCGAATGCTTGTCGAAGTTTATGGTGACACTGCTCCAACTGATAAATCATGTAGGGTTTCGACGTTTCAAGGTTGGAGCGTTTTCAGTGTTGAAGACAAGCCTCACTCTGGACAGCCAAAAAAATTCGAAGACAAAGAATTACAGCATTACTCGAAGAAGATCAGAGTCAAACGCAAGAGGAGCTTGCAGAATCATTGAGAGTAACTCAACAAGGTGTTTTTGTACGATTGAGAGCTATGGGAATGATTCAAAAACAAGGAAATTGGGTGAACTTATGAACTGAAACCGAGAGACGTTGAAAGGCGATTTTTCACTTGCAAACACCTGATTCAAAAACAACAGAGAAAAGGTTTTTTGCATTGAATTGTGACTGGAGATGAGAAGTGGATATTCTACGACAATCTCAAGAAGAAAAAATACTACGCTAAGCCCGGTCAATCGTTGCCATCGACTTCAACATCAACATGACGGCTGAACATTCATGGTTCGAAAATCATCTGGTGAGACCAAAGGTCTTGTTTACTATGAGCTGCTGAAAAACGGCCGGAACGAGCAAAGACATGATAAAGTTATTCTTCTTCATGACAACGCTCGGCCTCATGTCACCAAAGTAAAAAAATATTTGGAAACGCTCAAATGGGATGTTTTACCGCACCTGCCGTATTCTTCGGACATTGCTCCTTTTAATTACTGGTTGTTCCGAAGGATGCAGTAAGTCACCGGTTCACTTTTTTCGCAAAAATCGAAAATTGGCTCCAAAATTGGATCGCCTCCAAAGACGAGTCATTTTTTCGAGATAAAATTTGAAAATTGCCTGAGAGATGGAAAAAAGTAGTAGGCAGCGATGGACAATATTTTAATTGATCTGTTCATTCATTTTGTTTTGAAATAAATGCATTTTTGAACGGACCGAACTAATTTGTACTCTCAATATACAATTAGATACGATTATATAAAATCTGTCCATATATATATATATATATATATATATATATATATATATATATATATATACGTACGTAACGACGTACGTACTACTAGTTAGTAGTAACTAAACTTAAAA
>NW_012130113.1:526737-536895 GCF_000143395.1 Atta cephalotes | reverse complement strand
TAAGTAGTACGTACTTAACGTAACCGTTAACGTTAACGTTACTTACTTACTTACTTCTCTCGTACTACTATACTACTACCTACCTACTATACTCCTCTCTCTCTCTCTCTCTCTCTCTCTCTCTCTCTCTCTCTCTCTCTCTCTCTCTCTATCTCTATATACGTCCATACTTATTACTCACATTTATTCGTGCTCTCATTTATTCGTGCCTATTCGCAGATATCTAATTCCATCCATGTATTCCTACCTACACTATTTCATAAATGTGCAATAACATCGCGAACATAATACGTCAATGGCTTCAAAGAAAATAGATTTTCGATTGTTGTAAAATTCTTCAATACGACTGATTCTTACTTTTGTCACCTTATGGATTTAAATGTACAAATCAATCACATAGAAGAATTATACAACAACTGCAAAGCTGCTTTCTCTGCTGAACACAGCCAATGTCTAACCATATCCTATCGCGTATCAATAAACATACAATTAGTGAAATTAGATAAATTAATCGCGATCATATACTAATAATAAATAAGCAATAAGCAATAATATAATTAAAACAGGCTCTTTCAATCTTCAAAATACAAAAAAAAGTAAATAAATAATAGGGCTAATGAAAATCTGCGTAAATAATTAAGTGCAATTTTGTAGATATTTTTAATCTACCAAACTTACGCATAATCATCCGCGCTGTCTCTCATTAGCTCTGTTGTTTATTAATTTTCTTTAGTATTTTAAATAACTCTCAAAAAATAATAAGAACTCGCAATTTGCGAGCAAATTATCCTCCCGAATATTCAGTTTTTACATTTTAAATACATTTTAGATTGGTGTTACACACCAATCTACCTCTCAATGAGCAGAATCTAAAATCGACGCATAACACAATTTTAAGATATCTTTAAGAATTCTTTAAGAAACATCTTTAAGATATTTTATAAAGAATTTTAAAAGATATATTAAAATTGTCTTATGCGTCGATTTTAGTTACTAAACTCGGCATTTCTCAAACTCACTTGCAACAAATAACATGTTAAAATTCAAATAAAATAACTATTTCTTTATTTCGAAAAAATTGCTACTCACCAATCCGATGCGCAACAGTGGAGTTATATCTGCAACGTCGCTACGATGATTCTGTAACAAATAAATTAAAATCAAAATTAAAACAGAGTAAAGAAATAATCATTATTTTAAAAAATAATTGCTGTATAAACGTATGCAGTTTGCTGAAAAATAATTATGCAATTTTAAAAATATAATTTTTGTAAACATCGAATTTTGTATCCGTTATTTAATTAGATATAAAACAATTATATAACAATTATATTCTCTAAAATAATTATATATATTTTCTAAAATAATTAGAGGAAAATCGCAGATATCGACATAAGTTTCCTAAAGCGACCTTCTTGTTTCTCAGAAACTATTGTACTTTATTAATACTAATACAATCATGATCTGTTTAGCTAATTAAAGAACTACAAAACTCATAATTCGTATATTTGTGACTTATTTCTACACCAAACGAAAAACAAATCAACTAAAAATGATTATGCAAATAAAATTCTTACGATTTTCTTTTAAATTGCGTCATAAGTTATATATTTAAAATATAATTACATGTAAACGTTTCGATCAAGTCGTGACCATCGTACAATCAGTACCATCAGTTCAATCAAGAGAATGCAAATGTTAAAAAATATAATTTAGCACATTATATATATAGTACAAAATTCTAAAAATTAATCCTGTCTTCATAATTTTTTTGCAGTGAAATTAAAAATTAATTCTTGATACTTATAACTTGTATGTTAAAACACAGATCACTGTGATTACATGAAATTTCGTCTTAGACAGAATCATCTTAGAACAGAGTCTTATCATCTTATATATTTCTCCACCTACAGACTACGCTAATATTCTTATCATCTTATATATTTTTCCATCTACAGAGTACGTTAATATTCTTCTAACAAAATTGCATTATTGTATTATATTGATAGTTGTGAAAACATGAAATCTGGTAATCTCGTTTTAACATACAAGTTATCAAGAATAAGAAATTCTTAATTTCACTGTAAAAAAGATTACGAAGGCAGGATAAATTTTTGGGATTTTGTACTGCAACGTCCTATATACACACAATGTGCTAAATTATATTTTTTAATATTTGCATTCTCTTGATTGTGCTGATAATAGTTACAATGTGGCCGAAACGTTTACATGTAATTTTATTTTAAATATATACTTGTGCGAATAATAACTTGCTTATTTTTGTTTTAGAATTATATATATAATTATATATATAATTATTATTTTAGAGAATATGTACAGTTATTTTATCTAAAAATTATACAAATTTATTTTCGCTAAGATCTTCTTTAAAAAAAATATATAATTATTTTATAGCATTATTTTATACAATTATTTTATAGAATATAGAATATAGAATTATTTAAATCATTTCATTTAACAATGATTTAAAAATAATCATTTTTTAATCATTGGAAAATAAAATGATTTAAAAATAAGCGAAAAAAAGTTAATTTTACACAAATAAAAAATAATATTTACCGCCAGGTTGCTCCACCGATATTCGATGTCTCTCCCAGACCTCCACCTCCTCTCAGAATATGCACGGGACACTCGCTTAAAACACTCGCGAATACACTGTAATCGCGCGCGGATTATAATTTGAGTCCGATAACTTGAACGGCACTTCCGAAACGCGCGACGCGACGAACCGGCTGCGGTTCGTTCATTTTCTAGTAAATCAGCGACGAGGGTACGTTAGCTTCCCCTTGGATTTTTACACGAAGAGAACGATTTTACTCAATATCTAAAAATTTATATACATTCAGATATATATAGATATATACATATCCGAAAATTTTTAGATACTTGAGAAAAATCATTCTTTTTGTGTAAATATCCTCTGGGTATTCAGCTCCCTTACCACGTGCACCATGTGTATGAGAGGGAAAATAATCTGAAAAATATAATATATAGCTATTATTTATATTACTATCTATATTACTATGCAATCGGTTAACTTTTAGAAACGAAAACATACTTCAAACACATGCAATTCGTTATCATTGCGAAATAAAGTCAGAGATGATAAAAGGGCTGAATCTTTTATTTATATATACACATAGATGATGTCTGTAAGATATGATTAGAGTCAATAAAATAAGCTAGAGATTAATAAAAAAGATAAATATTTCTTTTATGATATTTCTTTTAATGATAAATCATTCCAAAATTAATTTTTTAACGAATTTTGTAACGAAAGATGCACAAAAACAAAAAAAGTAATTAAATTATTAAACTGTTAATTGTGAAAGGAGGAATTGCGACTATTTTGCATGAGAATATTCATATTAACATTGCTTTTTTATTGTGTTAGATTAGACCATTCATACAGACAAATAACTGTGTCGTGTGCCGTTCTTTTTCACATTTCTTTTTGAAAAGTACAATCGCGAAAAATGCTATAAAAGATATAATACGAAA
The DNA here is from genome assembly GCF_000143395.1 of Atta cephalotes. Classification (NCBI taxonomy): domain Eukaryota; kingdom Metazoa; phylum Arthropoda; class Insecta; order Hymenoptera; family Formicidae; genus Atta; species Atta cephalotes. Next base: position 533,373 of record NW_012130113.1, on the reverse strand, counting down.
CTTGATTTTATAAATATTCACATGATACGATTGCTAGTTTGATTAATTATTCATAAAGTTTCGTATTATATTTAACATTTTTCGCGATTATGTTTCAGAAAGGAATGTAAAGAAGAATGGCACGCGACACGGCTCCCTGCCTATACGAGCTTCGGTAAGGGAATGACCGCACGGTAACTACGCATAAATATGACGCGCCGCTCCGTGCCACCCCGTGCCGTCCCGACTTCAAGGTCGCGCGCCGATCATCTAACTGTCGAAATATTACTGCGTAGTTAACGTATATTACAAAATCAATAAAATAATCTACTCGTTACATTTTAATATTCTTCGATGAATATTACACGATACTTTATTATACATTTAATTTCTTGAATTCGTTACAACTCAGCTATATCTTAGGTCGGTATTCATTTATTCAGTCAGAGCTTATATTCAAGACCGTTTTAAGTACAATTTTAAGAAATCACGAATCCGTATTAGTCTCTTAAGACATTACTTAAGACATTACTTAAGACAGTCTTGAAATAAAAACGGACTATGAATACCGTTCTTGGAACGCTCTAATTTATATATCTGTAAAAATTTATATATCTGTGTAATATAAATTCTGTTTATATTCATTATTCTATTTATATTCATATTTAATTCAAATTGTTTTATAATTTTAAAAACGTTTTATCTTTATTTAAAGAATGTATAATTTATTATTAATCTTTATTTAAATGTAAATCATTAAAGAGAGTAATAAAGATTGCGATATAACTTTAAGTACACACCTTAATTTTGAATAACAATTACTATTTGGGCATCCTTACGTAATTAATTATCAATTCGTGGTCGTGAATATCTAATTTTCGTAGATTAATGCGCGACATCCAGAGCGACCACGCCACACATCTGTCTCCCTCAACAATTGCCGAGCGAATGCCGAAGTGATGACGTAGTCGATCACTGCGCCGCGCGACACGCTCCCCTCTCCCCCACGCTTGTCGCCGCGTGACCCTTCCCATCGCTTTTCACCGGACGCCGTTCAAATACCCAATTATTGCGCATTAAAAATATTCAACGGTTTATTCAATTATTCGTATTTTACATGATTTTAACAAATGGGTATTGCCGTACATTTCGCGTTTTATTTTGTGGCATTTCGGGTACAATCCTATATTACTTGCATGCATTTTTTAAACGAATTAATAATTATTCGCGTGAGGTATTTTTGATATTCCACATTATGTCTCAATTTTCATAATTCTTTTAATGATTTATACTTCAATAAAAGTTGATAAAATATTCTATATATGTTCTATATATAAATTTTCTTAATATCGTACAATTTGCTAAATACAGCTTTGTGGATAAAAATACTAACATCTTGTTAATCATTATTTAATTTTTCAGATAATAAATTAATTTAAGACACTACTATTACTGCAAATGGTGATATCCATTTGTCAAAATCATGTAAAATAATTGAATAAACGTTAAATATTTTTAATACGCAATAATTGGATATTTGAAAGGCGCCCGGTGAAAAGCGATGCAAAGGGTCGCGCGATAATAAGCGAGGGGGGAGGGGGGAGCGTGTCGCGCGGTGCGGTGGTCGACTACGTCATCACTTCGGCATTCGCTCGGCAATCGCTGGGGGAGACGGACGTGTGGCGTATTCGCTCTGGGCGTCGCGCATTAATCTACGAAAATTAGATATTCACGAACGCGAATTGATGCTTAATTACGTAAGGCTGCCCAAATAGTAATGTTACTCAAAACTAAGGTGTGTATTAAGAGTTATATCTCAATCTTTATTATTCTCTTTAATGATTTACATTTAAATAAACATTAATAATAAGTTACATTTTTTAAATAAAGAATGTAAACATTTTTTAAATTATAAAACAATTCGGATTGGACTAAATATAATAATGAATATAAATAGATTTTATACATTTATAGATATACAAATTAGAGACATCCAAGGATGGTATTCATAATCGTTCTTATTTCAAGACTGTCTTAAGTAATGTCTTAAGAGACTAATACGGACCTCTGATTCGTGATTTCTTAAAATTGTACTTAAGACGGTCTTGAATATAAGCTCTGACTATGAATACCAGCCTAAGATATATATGATAAGATGATAATAGATAAGATGAATAATCGAATTCAAGAAATTAAATGTAAATCGTATAATAAAGCATCATGTAACATTCATCAAAGAATATTAAAACGTAACGAGTAGATTATTTGATTGATTTTGTAATGATATGCATTAACTACGCAGTAATAATATTTCGACAGTTAGGTGATCGGCGCGCGACCTTGAAGTGGGGATGGCACGGGGTGGCACGGAGCGGCGCGTCATATTTATGCGTAGTTACCGTGCGGTCATTCCTTTACCGAAGCTTGTACAGGCAGATAGCCGTGTTGCATGCCGCTCTTCTTTTCTGAAACATAATCGCGAAAAATGCTAAATATGAAAATTTATGAATAATTAATCGTACTAGTAATCGTATCATGTGAATATTTATAAAATCAAGTTTTGTATTATATCTAGTATTTTTCGCGATTGTACTTTTCAAAAGGAAATGTGAAAAAGAACGGCACACGACACGGTTATTTGTCTGTATGAATGTCTAATCTAACACGATAAAAAAGCAATATGAATATTCTCATGCAAAAAACTCGCAATTCCTCCTTTCACAATTAACAGTTTAATAATTTAATTAATTTTTTGTTTTTGTGCATCTTTCATTACAAAATCCGTTAAAAAATTAATATTAATTTTGGAATGATTTATCATTAATAAAAGAAATATTTATCTTTTTTATTAATCTCTAGCTTGTTTTATTGACTCTAAGCATATCTTACAGACATCATCTATGTGTATGTATAAATAAAAGATTCAGCCCTTTTATCATCTCTGACTTTATTTCGCATTGATAACGAATTGCATGTGTTTGATGTATGTTTTCGTTTCTAAAAGTTAACCGATTGCATAGTAATATAGATAGTAATATAGATAATAGCTATATATTATATTTTTCAGATTATTTTCCCTCTCATACACATGGTGCACGTGGTGAGGGAGCTGAGTACCCAGAGGATATTTACACAAAAAGAATGATTTTTCTCAAGTATCTAAAAATTTTCGGATATGTATATATCTATATATATCTGAATGTATATAAATTTTTAGATATTGAGTAAAATCGTTCTCTTCGTATAAAAATCCAAAGGGAAGCTAACGTACCCTCGATTTACTAGAAAATGAACGAACCGCAGCCGGTTCGTCGTATCGCGCGGATCGGGAGTGCCATTCAAGTTATCGGACTCAAGTTATAGTCCGCGCGCGATTACAGTGTATTCGCGAGTGTTTTACGCGAGTGTCCTGTGCATATTCTGAGAGGAGGTGGAGGTCTGGGAGAGACATCGGGCACCAGTGGAGCAACCTGGCGGTAAATATTATTTTTTATTTATGTAAAATTAATCTTTTCGCTTGTTTTTAAATCATTTTATTTGATGATTAAAAAATGATTATTTTTAAATCATTGTTAAATGAAATAATTTAAATAATTCTATATTCTATAAAATAATTATATAAAATAATTCTATATATTTTTTAAAGATCTTAGCGAAAATAGATTTGTATAAAATTTTTAGAAAACTATATATATTCTCTAAAATAATAATTATATATATTCTAAAACAAAAATAAGAAAGAAATGCAAGTAATTATTCGCACAAGTCATATATTTAAAATAAAATTACAACATTGTAAATGTTTCGGCCAAATTGTAATTATCATCAGCACAATCAAGAGAATGCAAATATTAAAAAATATAATTTAGCACATTGTGTATATATAGAACGTTGCAGTACAAAATTCCAAAAATTAATCCTGCCTTTATAATCTTTTTTACAGTGAATTTTACAGTGAATTAAGAATTTCTTATTCTTGATAACTTGTATGTTAAAATAGGATTACCAGATTCCGTGTTTTCACAACTATCAATATAATACAATAATGCGATGCTAATTTGTTAGAAGAATATTAACGTAATCTGTAGATGGAAAAATATTATATAAAAATATAATATATAATATAAAATAAAATATTATAAAAAATATTATATATAAATATATATATAATATATATGATAAGACTCTCTGTTCTGTACGAAATTTCAAGTAATCAGAGTGACCTGTATTTTAACATACAAGTTATAAATATCAAGAATAAATTCTTAATTTCACTGCAAAAGAAATTACGAAGACAGGATTAATTTTTGGAATTTTGTACTGCGACATCCTATATATATAATGTGCTAAATTATATTTTTTTAACATTTGCATTCTCTTAATTGTACTGACGATAGTAACGACTTGACCGAAATGTTTATATGTAATTATATTTTAAATATATGACTTATGAAGCAATTTATAAAAGAAAATCGTAAGAATTTTATTTTCACAATCGTAGAATTCGTTTTTAGTTGATTTGATGTAGAAGTAAGTCACAAATATATGGATTATGTGTTTTGTAGTTCTTTAATTAGCTAAATAGATCATGATTGTATTAATATTAATAAAGTGTAATAGTTAGTTTCTGAGAAACAAGAGGGTGTCACTTTAAGAGACCTATGTCGATATCGGCGATTTTCCTCTAATTATTTTAGAAAATATATATAATTATTTTAGAGAATATATAAATGTTTTATATTTAAGTAATTAAATAATGGGTACAAAATTCGATGCTTATAAAAATTATATTTTTAAAACTGCATAATTATTTTTCAGCAAACTGCATGCGTTTATATAGCAGTTATTTTTTAAAAATTATTTCTTTACTCTGTTTTAATTTTAATTTTAATTTATTTGTTACAGAACCATCGTAGCGATGTTGCAGATATAACTCCACTGTTGCGCATCGGATTGGTGAGTGGCAATTTTTTCGAAATAAAATAGTTATGAAATAGTTATTTTATTTGCATTTTAGCATGTTATTTGTTGCAAGCGAGTTTGAGAAATGCCGCGCCCAGTGAGCAAAATGTCTAAAATCGACGCAAAAGACAATTTTATATCTTTCAGAATTCTTTATAAAATATCTTAAAGGTTTCTTAAAGAATTCTTAAAGATATCTTAAAGTTGTCTTATGCATATCGATTTTAGACATTCCTCTCATTGAGAGGTAGGTTGGTGACACCAATTAAATTTGTAAAATGTAAACTGAATATTCGATAATTTGCGAGGATAATTTGCTCGCAAATTGCGAGTTCTTATTATTTTTTGAGAGTTATTTAAAATTCAAAAGAAAATTGACATATTTCAATATGTTATGTTTATTGGTATCCAATAAACAACAGGGCTAATGAGAGACAGCGCGGATGATCAAGCGAAAGTTTGATAAAAAACATCTACAAAACTTGCACTTAATTATTCGCGCTGACTTTCATTAGCCCTGTTATTTGTTAATTTTTTTGTATTTTTAAGAAAGAGCCTGTTTCAATTATATTGCTTATTGCTTATTATTAGTATATGATCGCGATTAGTTATCCCATTAAGTTTATTAGTTTACAATAGGATACGATTAAGCATTGGCTGCGCTCAGCAAAGAAAGCAGCTTTGCAACTGTTGTATAATTCTTCCATGTGATTGGTTTATATATTTAAATCCATAAGGAGCCATAAAAGCAAGAACCAATCGTATTGAAGAATTTTACAACAGTCGAAAAGTTTCTCTGAACGCAGTCATTGACGTATTATATTCGTGATGTTATTGCACATGTATGAAGTAATGTAGATAGGAATACACGAATAAAGATAGGTATCCGCGAATAGGTACGAATAAATGAGTATGAGTGGGTATGTAGGACGGTAAAAAATATGGATGATAGGTAGGATGATAAGTATAGATAGGTAGGACTGTAGATGTCATGATAATTGGAAATAAAGGATTAAAAATTGAATAAAATTTTTAATTAATTTTAAATTTTATTTAATTATCAATTACAAATTATCTTGTTTCAATTATCAAATATGAAAATAAGCCAATTAATTTCAAATTTTATGTATTTCATATTTATATATTCAATTAAATTTTTAGCTATCCTGAAATTAAACTTTTTTGTAAAATTCTATACACGTACAATAATTATTAATATATTAATAAATTACAATATACGCGTTAATATTGTAATTAATTTTATCATAAATAAATGTATGTATAATATTAATAATATTAAGTACGTAATACAAACTTTATGTAAATTATGTCCAGATGCTATAATCATACTTATTTTTGTAATTTGCATAACGATTCTCAAAAATGTTATATATAGGGACATATTTTATATAATATCTAATTGTATATAAAATGTGTCAATTTTTTATATGGTATATTATTATTTTATATGATATATTATTAATTATATATAATTAATATATGAAACATTTTTTTCCGGGTTAAGAATTAATTATATATTTACTGAAATATATATATATATATATATATATATATATATATATATATATATATATATATATATATACTACTTACTAGTTATATACTTATACTTACTTAACTAAACTAAACGTAAGTTAGTTTACGTTTTACTTTACGTTAGGTTAAAAGGTTAAA
>NW_012130113.1:521055-526717 GCF_000143395.1 Atta cephalotes | reverse complement strand
ATCTTGTAGTAAAATCAAATTGTTATGTAATCGTAATTGATGTAAATTATACGAAATCGACGAAACATATAATAACAAAAATTGTTCAGTGATTAAATAATTTGATAAACTATTTAATTTTAAATCTTTTTTTTTATTTAGATTTTGTTCTGTATTATCAAAAAATCATTAATAATTTTAAATAACTTCTTATTAAAAATTTAATGTTGGAATAATCGTCAATTTTTCTTCATATTTATGTAAATTTTATGTAAATTTATTAAATAAGTCATAAAGATTGGAGCTTTGACTAAGACAGTAATTAAATATTAGCTCCTTGCTTGCTTTTGACATTTACATTTTTAACATTATAGAATTACAAGTATATTTTAGTTTGAACAATTTAGACAAAGGCCTCTTAAATCGCTGTCTTTCGTGTCAGATGGATGCCAGTGATTACGTGATTTGTATAACCGAAAGTTATAATTATTTTTATCATTTTAAAATTATTCCTCGTCGCTTTTCGTCCATTCGCAAAAGTCTAGATTAGTATCTCTTCGGAGATTCAACAGAATTGGAATTAATCTCGAGTTTTTTTTTGTCTACAGTTACTGGTAGTAATAATTTTGTTAATGAGTCAATGACAATTGCTCATTTTATGACAATTGTACATTTTAAAATTAAATTGCAAAATTAATTCAGTGGTATATTTTAGCATACAATTTTCGCTTTCTTTGTTTTATTAAATATTCTTCTAATAATAATAATGTTAGTAATAGTACTGTTTTATTAACAATAAAAATTTAGTATTATATGATCCATATGGATATACAATTATTATTTATTTAAATTCAAATTATTAAGTGAATGAAATTTAAATTTTATACAAATAATTTGCTAATTTTTCGATGATTGCTCTAACAAAAATATGGTTACAAATGTGTATATTCAATTTTCTAACTGTTATTTTAAAATCATTTTTAGGTATTGGACATTCCGCCATTGCAGAATATTTTTAATTATTAATATGTTTTTTATAATTTTATTATTATTTATATGTACACGTATATACTTTTCTATGATAAAATACATGCAGATATTGTGAAATTATATTTAATGGATATTGATTTTTGTTGATTTACATAATTTTCTTCAAAATTCTTTATAGTCTTTTAACAATGTTATCATAATTATATAAGTTGAATTAAAAATGCATGGGAAGAAATACAAGATAAGTAGAAGAAATACAAGATAAGTCGAATAGGTATCCTATTAGCGGGATATTAATAATTATAATTTTTGAAAAATAAAGAATTGTTAAATTTTATATAATAAATTTTTCATTATAAATGTTCATTATATATGTTAAAATCTCATTATTATCGGATTCGGCTCATCTCGTACAATTGGTACCCAAGAAATTTTTACCTATACATATAATTAATAACGCATGTATTTTATTATTATTAAATATATTCCTTCGTAACCACTATTTCGTAAGGAAATATTTTATTCTATTCATTTTTAATAAGTTTTTTAATAAGATGATTTTTGGTGATGATTTGAACATATTTTCTCGCGAATTTTAATATTATACAATATTAAAGAAGTAACAAAAAATAGTAATTGCAATTCACATGCTACCAAAATTATTATTATCGTAAATGATCTGGAAGATTCGGGAGAAAATTTACATCATCCTTTAACAGGACCGTTACTATTTGACGGAATGCTTAATTTTTCTTTACGAATGGATTGTAAATTTAACATAGAAAATTTCTATTCTCCACTTTGAAAATTGCTCTTCTTCATATCGGATTCTAATTATAACGAACCATAAGGTGGAGGGACCTTGATTTGTTTATATTATTGGGATAAGTTATCTTGAAACGCGATAAAAGTGCCGTCGTAAATATATCAATGATTTTTTATCACAATATTAATAAGTTTTATATTCGCAAGTTAGTAATTAATATATAATCGAATAAAAAATTAATATATGATCGAATTGCTGTAGTATTTCTTCCTCGTTTATCAATATTAAACACTGATTTAGAAAAATTTGTGTTATCATATCTGCGACGTTTTCGTATAACCTTGCATTATTAAAATTTATTAATTGTTCTATTATATCAAATTTGTATTATATTTTGAACAGCGTTTATAATTGTATATTATAAATAATTATTATTATAGTATTGAATTGTATAAAGTATCCTCTTCCTCCCATAAAAGATAATATTAAAAAAAATTGTGTAATATGATTGCTAATTAATGTAATTATTGTATTTTATTTCGCTATTGATATTGCAATATGATTAGCGAAATATAATAAAATAATTACACGTAAAAATAAAAAATATATTAAAAATTTATTCACCTGCAAAAAACAGGCTACTAAATTTATTAGTGGCTTTTTTTTTACGGGTGAGTATTTTTTACTTACCAAGAAAAAAGATGAAATCGATGGAGATGGTGAAGATGGCCTCTTCAGATTGATTTGTTTTTATTTAATTAAATTTTCTTTGCACCTTTAAATTAAATGTAGTTTGCTTACAATATATATATATATATATATATATTTGCTTACAATATATATTTTAATATATATTTGCTTACAAATATATTTTATAAAAACAGAGCAATCTTTTAAATACTATCAAAGATAGTATTAAAATTTTTATTTTAATGCCAAATGATTAGCGAAATAAGGTAAAATAATTGAAAATAAAAGTATAGAATAGTATAATTGTAAAAAAACAAATATATAAATATTCGTAAAAAAAGGTTATAATTTAAAGTAGTCCGTTTTATTGTTGAAATTGCGGAATTAAATCTGTTAAATTAATAGAAATTTCAATGATTTCAGCGATTTATTTCCAGAAGTATTAGCTGCATTCAGCAAAGAAAGCAGCTTTGTAACTATTGTAAAATTCTTCAATATGATTGCTTTATATGTTTAGATCTGTAAGAAACTAAAAGCAAAAATCAATTGTATTGAATAATTTTACAACAGTTGCAAAGCTGCTTTCTCTGCTGAACACAGTCATTGCAAAAAAATGTATTGTTGTTTAATTGACATCCACTTCAGAGGGCATCTTTATCAGCCATGTCAATATTGTGATACGTAGTTTATATGATTTCATAAAAATGATGTTGGTGTCGCTAGTGTACAAGGGTTTTCAAGCGTCACAATAGAAAATAGGCGAGGATGGTCGTTCTCAGGTTTCTTTCTGGTATATGACAATATTTTTTAGTATAATTTAGTACTTGATCACCACTTGATTACAGTTTATTTGTAATTGTGTCCGTTTCTGTTGTGATCTTAGTGTCACTATTCAGTTTTAACATAATTTAAAAAAAAAAGGATATCCAAGACTGTTCTTCGAAGATTTCTGCTCTTACTGTTCTTATTCTCTCACGAATTTTAAATCAATGAATTGTCTTCGAATTTTCAATATGTCAAGAAAATATGAGACAAATTTGTCAAGGGATTTGTTGAATAGATGGTTGATACATTTATGACATGGCATATAAACATATGTGATGATTGTGATGAAATAATAAAATGCAAAGAACAGAAATGAGTGCTTCGTGTTATATTCTTATGTGTTAAAATAATTAAGGTTAGTGTATTTGATAAACTATTCTTGATTTATTAAGTTGATTGCATAGCGTAGAACTAAGCTTTTATTATAAATGATTTTTTTACACTGCTTTTTAATCTACAATTTTCTTTATTTAAACATTTTTTTTAATTATACTATTATTCCTTTTTATTTTATGTAATGCTTAGTTATTTAACTTTATTCTAAATTGGTTTCAATTGCTGTTAATGTCAATTTATTGCTTACGTTTGATCAAACTATATATTTTTCAGTAATTTGAATGAATAATACTTTCACATAGAGATATTATATTTGATTATGCCTGAATTTATTTGTCTAATAGTAGCTAAGCTTTAAATAGTCTTTATTTGAAGTATGCATGGTTTTGTTTAGTTTTGTTCGAGTTAAAATGTCCAATTCAGAGGCTGGTGTGGGATGTATTAGTGAGGTAACACTTGCGATTAGTAAAGCAAAAAAATCTCAGACAGGCACTGTGAGAGTTCTTGATAGTCCCAACTCTGATGGATCTGGTCACTCGAATTCATTTACTGTGCAACGATTTAATTACACCAATGATAGCAATACCAACTCGGATATTCTTCAGTCACCCCTCACTAGCGATGACTTGAGAATACCTATTGTTGGTTATGAAATCATGGAGGAGAGAGCTAGATTTACAGTTAGTTAATTATATCAATGATTATATAATTTTATTATATTGTATTAAACTTTATTAATATTATTTTAATATATATATTTCTCATTAATATAACACAAATATAAATATTTTACAATGTAGTACAAATATATTATTACAGCAGTATATATATTTTATTAACTTTAACAGTATAAAACTTTAAAAATATATAAATAACAATTAAAATATGATGCATAATGTTATGTAAAATATAAAATTATATAGAAATTGTTTTATTGCGTTGTATATCAATGTAAATTTTAAATGTAAATTCTTTTTATATATATTCTTTTATATATCTTCTTGATATATAGGTCTACAAACTTAGAGTTGAATTAAAAAATGGTGATTGCTGGTTTGTATTTCGAAGATATACAGACTTTGTTCGATTATTAGCGCAATTAAAAAGGCAAAAAGTTCCTATTGCTCATTTGGCTTTACCAAGAAAAAAATGGCTTGGTGATAATTTTGCTCCAAGTTTTTTGGAAGAAAGAATATGTGGTCTTCAAACATTTGTTAATGGTATATTGAGTAGCCCACTTCTTATTGGTGTTTCGTGTGTAAGGGAATTCTTCTGTTTGGATGAGCCTCCCGCTTTATCTGATACAGCAGAAGAATCTAGAGTGAGTTGTAATATAATTACATTTATGAATTTTATTTTTTTTCATATGTTATTTTGCTTTACAAAATATTTAATCATTTCAGGCAATTTTTGAAGCATTAGAAGATACAATATATAATTTGAGACAACAATTACGAGAACGTGATGCAGCCCTTGCATCTGAAAAAACTCTCTGTAATGAATTCCGAAAAAAGCTTCATCAGATATTCAGGTAAGCAATAAAAAAATACATTCCTTTTTTTATGTAACAAATTTTCAACTGTTTCAGTGAAAGACAAACCTGTTCAAAATGTGGTGCAACTCAATAATAATTTTATAAACTGTACAAATATGAGATCTGCTTGAGTTAATTTATATATAAATTTTAAATTTTAATTAATGCTGTATATTTCAAAAAAATACTATATAGCATAAAAATATTTTTTAAGAATTTATTTTACAAGTGGAATATTTATGGAAATAATATTTAAACATAGGATATTGTATTAATTATATTAGTAAAATTTTATCGATATATAATGAGCTATATGTAAAATTTTATTCACAAATTTTTGTATTTTATTATACATATATATACATTTGATACAATAATTGATATTATTCATTTAATTAAATTACAAATACTATATAAAACAAATTATATAAGTCAAATAAATTTATATATAAATGTCTTATATTTTTTGATACATATATGTATATATATATATATATATATATGTATATATGTATATATATATATATATATATATATATATA
>NW_012130113.1:517296-521035 GCF_000143395.1 Atta cephalotes | reverse complement strand
TTTACATCTTATCTATGAAAAATTTGTTTTTATATTGAAATATTGTATAAGATACTAGATAAATTAAAGAGTATATTCTCCTCAATTCTCAAGGAAAAGATGTATGAATCTTAAATAATTATTATTTTACTTTTTATAAAATTTATATTGAATAAAATGTTTAACACCAGAATGCTTTTTCTGAACATCAAATTATATATAATAATTTTCTGTTTTTTTCATTATGATGAACTTCTTTGTTGAGGAGGATAAAAAGTAACTTATAAACTCTTATGTGTGTAATTTGATATTTAGATAAAATATTATGTGTTCTATAAATTTTATTCTTACGAAGAATATACTTGGCATGAGACGCTACTGTGTCTCTTAATGTATCTATTATTTATATAAAATTATCATTAACTGTATAAAATTGAAAGATAATTTTATTATATATATTATTATTTGTAGAAAAAATATTACAAAAAAGTATAAGTATGTTATTATTTAAAATTTTATGTTTTAAAAGTATTAATTTTAATATAATAATATTGTTAGATATAATAAATGTCTGACATTGTATATAAAAGAATATATTGCAATATAAATGCGTTATTTTGTTATCTAGACACTTATTATATCTAAAACGTGAAAAAAATAATTTAATGTTAAAATATTATAATATTATAATATTGCATTATTATAGTATATAAATTATTATTTTTCCTAACTGTTCGCGTGTTGTATATTTTGGTATTTTTTATATACAGTACACTTTTATACACACGCGCGCGCGTACACATTCTTAAAAAATAGAATAATATAAAAAATAGAATATATAAATCTATAGGTACAGAAATTCTTCAATTTTTTAATATAAAGCATATTGTTGATTCTTTTTATGCTTACTACAAGAATTAAATTTGCAATTTATTTTGATAATAAAAAATGTGTAGTATAAAATAATGCCGTTTTCTAATGCATATATAAGCATTAAAATAATATTATATATATATGTGTATTTTTTACATATATATATATATATATATGTATTTACAACAATGATGAATTCAAAAATATTTGATCAGTCTTCCTTTTTATCTGGAGCAACGACTAGACATAACATTTGCATGACGTATGTTAGCTTGGCTGAAAAAAAGACAAAAAGAAATTTTATTTCATTGATAAATAAAGCAAACTATGTTTGGTGTCAATGATATATAAATCTCTTATGTAAGAGACTCCTATATATTTTTTATTCTATTATACTCACCTGATAAGGTATTTCCTATTTTCTTGTACACAAATACATGGTATACGATAAGACCGCACAAGACGAACATAAATACGAATAAATATTTTATCGATGGTTCGTAAGCTATCGGAAGCACTGTAAGAAAGATTGAAACCACTAATATCAGCCAAGGTATCACAATAGGTACGGTGTACGGTCTAGGAGCGTTTGCTTTGGTACGTCGCATAATTATAAGCGATATCATCGCTAGTCCATAGAACAGCCACATAAGGAAACTGGCGAACTCGATCAAGGCGATTATATCGCCTAACAGCAAGCATGCAAGTGAGAGTATACTCTGTAAAATCACTGCTGGAGCCGGTGTCATCTTCTCGATGTGTACGTAACTGAAGACTCGTGGTACATGGCCCTCGCTGGCGGCAACAAAGCACAGTCTGGCCACGCTGAATTGAATACTAAGAGCGCATCCAAAGGTTGATAACGCTACACCGAGTGGTATTGCAAAACTCATCCAAGATGGCAGGACTCGATCAGCCCAAACTACTGCCACCGCTGGTGCGCTCTTCATCTCTGACATTGTCAATGCTGCCATATACATCAAGTTCATGGATACATATAGAATGGTGATGATGGGAACCGCGATGAGCGTGCTCCGGAAGATATTGACTTCGGGTTTCTGGATTTCTTCGGTAATCATCGCAGTCGCAGTCCATCCATCGTATGCCCAGAGACCGCTGTAGAAGGCCAGAGCAATATTACCAGCTGACGTAGTAGTACCACGAAAAGGATTACTGAGAAGTTCTACGTGACCTGAGCTCAGCCACCATATCCCACCGATGATTACGACCATACAGGCAACTATTTTGCACACAGTGAACACATTCTGCACTTTTACGTAGAGTTTGACGCTGATGAGATTAATGTATGTTATCAAACTCAATGCCATAATCGCTATGAGCTTCTTCAGCATTGCCATAGAGTCGCTGGATAGATTACAAAGATATCCGGAAAATGGCTGCACGCTGTACTCCGCGAAAGTTAATGTAATTACTGCTACTTCTGCCGGTCGTAATAGTATCACAGAGATCCAGGAACAGATGAACGCTGGCACCTGACCGGCGTATGGATGCAAAGGCTTGAAGGCCTCTATGAAATATGCATATTCGGCACCAGAGCGTGGTACAACGGTACTCAATTCGGCGAAGGCCAATGCACCTAATAGAGACAGCACACCACAGCTGATCCAAACGATTAAGCAAAATCCCACAGATCCTGATCGCTCAAAAGCGCTGGTTGGTGATACAAAAATGCCGGAACCTGAACAATAGAGATTGTAATTAATAGCAATTCACAATTGATATTATTTGGTGGAATCAGTCACAGTAATTGGCTAATGTCCCATGATGTGAATGACTGATTAATCTCGATTAACCTTTCGATGATTTTAGTCGTATATAATTATTACGTTGATAAACAAAATATTTGTTGGTCAATGTTAACAGATCAATAGTCTGTTAATCATTGAGAGAATATTTAGATTATTTGGAATCTGCGTGATATAAAATTTTTCTTTATTATAAGTTTTTCTATATTAATAAATCGTTAAGAATTTTTATAAAGTTTTTAATATCGAGAATAATCGCGATAAGAGACAAACATGATATTATCTAATTGTGCTACTTAGTTGCAATGTTATAATATCGGATAATATAATTTAATTATAGATATAATATCAGTAGTTAATCCTCGTCTCTGTAAATTCTTTGAAGATTTTAAAACAGATAAAAGATAGGATCTGTCGGTAAGATAACTCGAAGAATGTGAGAAATTTTTTACTAAATTTTCGAATAATTAAACCATGTAAAAATAGATGTTCTTATTTAGAAACATTTAGCTAGTCGTTTTTACCAATATAGTTTAATTTTAAGCTGGATTCAACACTAGCTCTTCATCTTTTTCTAGTTGTAAGAATTGAACCGAGATTAAAGTTAATCTACATTGATAGAAACGAACATCAAATTTCAATTACTGCCTATGCTGTTGTGTTGATTTGTCCATATATAAATTCTTTATTTTAGGATATAACTTTTTTATTGGTTTTAAGGAATATACGATTTTATATTTTTTACTTTAACACCCGGTATTTAAGAACGCGTGAGAAAGCATTTCAGTCACCGACAATCAAACTGTTAAAAGCAAGGGCTTCAATGAATGAAGCGGTATCTAATTTGAGTCTATACAATTATGTAACTGCTGCTAACTACTTCTGAATTGCCATCTTGCACTAAAGGATACAGTTCGTAGAATGCCATCATTTCTGATTATATTTATTGTGCCTCTTTAAAATATTGATAAATGTTTTTACGATTATGTGTTATCTACAAGCATGTAACTTTCGTGATACTCATAAACATGATACATTTCATCGCTCTATGAATGATGATTAAAACAAATACATAACAAGATTATTTTATTCGCACAGACAAAAGAGAGTGACTTTCCTAA
>NW_012130113.1:503992-517276 GCF_000143395.1 Atta cephalotes | reverse complement strand
ATATATATATATATATATATATTGTATTGTTTTAAATTTGACACTCATCACCACGAAATTCAAAGAGATTAAAACGAATCGATGATTATATTTATTTTCTATAAAATAAATATATGAATGAATTTTTTAATTTTCAAAATCAGACAGCAATTCAATTTTTTAATTAAATTCTATTCTTACGTGCTTTCTGTCTTGTTTTATTGTATAGTATTTTTAACATGTTTTTTCACTAACCAAATTTTAGGCAAGGTTTCATTTGTTTTTCATTCGTAGAATTTCTTTTGAAGAATGTAATTAATTCCGATATAATATTATAATCTCCTATTAAGATGAAAAAAAAAGAATATTACTACAAATAGAGTATTTAAAATAAGGGAATGGAAAAGTTATTCTGCTATTACTTTTTATAATAATAATAATTTAATGACATATTTTTTTACTATATTTTTTTACTATATTGAAATTAGTTAATTGTCATTATTACATGATATTTACTGAAAATAATAAAAAGTAACTTGTAACACATCAACGCATTATTTTTTTATGACTGTTGCAAATAATGAAAAATGTAACTAGTTATAAATAAAAAGTCAAAATTATGAATAAAAATTTGAGTTGTATTGTTAAGTAAAAAATTATTTTTTTTAGTAATTAGTAATCTTTTCAATCTGTAACAAATAACACTTTGATTTTTCCAACGCTGGCGTTACCATTACCGTCATAAAAAAATCGCAACATCTATACCTTTAAAGAATGTATTCCAAAAGTATTTTTGAATAGAGAATGGAAGTATGCATCGCTTTCGAAATTTGTTTTCAATGTTATTATTCATCATTATTTTATCATAATAACAATTTGGTATGCGTTGTATACAAATGAACAATAATAAGATTGAAAATGAATTTTGAAAGCGACGTGTACTATCATTCTCTGTTCAAAATTTTTAGAATACATTCTATATGTTTTCTATATGTTTTCTATATGTTTTCTTGAAGAATATATCTGTACAAAGAATTCATGAATAATTTGGGTAATAATGCATATTTTTGTATTCATTTTATCACACATAATTACTTTCGACATTGTTAAATGATCTTGATATAAATAATGTTCCTCAGTCTAGTGGAAAAACAAATTATTTTTACATCGCTTTTGACACAATTCTTTTTATTTGCGGACTAATAAAAACGATTATATTAATATACTATTTAGGACTACGAAATTAGGTTCAATGGTTAATGGTTAATTATTCATTGTATCGCTGAACAGTGCCGAATAAAAATAATTTTCGTGACTTGCAATAAAAGCGTGCATCATGCCGAATCTTTTTTTAGCATGATACTGCGGATTTGAACGTCTGAGATCTGGCCTTCTTTGTGTTGCATTACGATTTATCGCATGAGCGCGATTACGAATGGGAGTGTCAGAGATCGACACTTGAGAATCTGCGAATAAAAATAAAAAAATAATGTGTCATGAATTTCCGTCTTTATCGTTTTTATCGTCTATACTGTTGCAATCTGTGTTGCATTCTCATAATTTCTCTATCAAATTTGCGAAATATGGCACGAGAGCATCGCACGCGAGAATAAAACGTATACTCGTACAACACTTTTAATGTTTAATTTATTCAATGCAAATGGCAAGTGAGAGATAAAATCTGATAGAGATCAAATCGTTACATGTTTACAAGCGACGATAGAATTTATGATTTATCCGTATCCGTGGAAAATTTATAAATTTTCATAGTCAACAATCGTATCTTACCTATCATCACCGCCAGAATGATGCTGACCGCGCTGAAGAGCCCCAGCTCTCTCTTCAGCTCGATTTTCTCGATCGTCTTCTCCTCGCAAGCCATTTTTTCCATATGTTGAGAATGGAACAAAAAATAAGAGCGTAAAGCACGTTGCACACTCCAACGACACTGACAAAACAACAGTGATTCAAAATTCAATGACACATTGCTTGAACGGCTGGTCTGTTCAACGATGGTGGTGGAAACGGCGACGGCGGTCTTTATCTTCTCGTCTGAAACAATCGTGAATTCGTTGTCAGTGCTCCACGCGATGGCAATAGGCTCGACTACGCGACTGAAGCTATTGGATGGGTTTATCATGGTCAGAGCTTCAAATCGGGATTAGATCAGCTTGTTGCTTTTTTCGCAGACATTAACGAAACATTGATAAGGAGATACTCATCCTCGTCATAGATACTCCATTATTTTTCTTGGTTGGGCACTGAGCTCAAGAGCACTAGAAAAATATATTGGTTATAACAAGAAGTTATGTTAACAGAATGCATTTTGATTATATCAATTAGAATACTGGTTACATAATTGAATTTCTAATTATCTTGACCAAAATATTTGACAGATGTAATTATAAATATATATTTGATGGCATTGAATCAGAAATAATTGTTTCTTTTAAAGTTAATTATTAATAACTTATAAAATTAACTTACATTAAAAGTTGTATGTATGAACAAAATTTAATTAAAGTTGTATGTATGAACAAAATTTAATTAAAAGTTTAGATTAAATCAACTGAAATTAAATTAAAAGTTAATTTCAGAAAGCATTATTTATGTTAAGATAAAATGTAATTTTGAAATTATTCTAAATTACTCTAAATGAGAAAAAGCAATTATAATATGAATTCTAAGAATATTTATAAAATATAGAATAGTATAGAATACCAAAAAAATATATTATTTTTGATTAATGTATATGACGCTCACAATTGAATAAACAGTTATCTTCTTTAATTTCTTAAATTTATTTTTTAATAGAAGATAAATTCGTTTAATTATTCGTTTTTAAACATTCAATTTTAAGAAACTTTTTGTAGAATTTTATAGAATATAACCGTTTATAATATTTACTATTAACATTGAAAATGATCTGATTGTTTGGTCGAAATATATGCCATATTTTGTCATAAAGATTATTAAATATTAGCAATTTCAATCTAGCTTTTGATCTTAGCCTTTTTATGTTTAGTAATATATTATTTTTGTTATATTTTTTTCTATGGAAATGTATTTTTTTTTATATAGAAAACTAATGAATAATATTTAAAGAATTACGTAGAAAGAATTACACAAAGAATATAGATTACATAGATCATATAGATAAAAATTATTAGATTGATAATAATTATTATACTTATACAATATTTAAATAAAATTCTAACGAAATATTAACAGAATGTGCTTTTAAATACTATAACAACTTTTCTTATTTTCTCTTTTTTTTAAACTTGAAAGAAATGCAAATAATCTTGCAATAATAAGACATTACGCTATTGAATTTCTCTAATTGTCTAATTATTTAATGTTCAAAATTCTATAGATAAAAAAAAATGATATTCAAAGATAAAAGATATTAATTTAGACAAGCAATTAACATATTTTACACGTAATAAAATAATCAGTTAAAAGCTAACTTATTTAAAATTATGCCTTTTTGATTACATTTATCAGATTTCCAATTTATGCAACTAAATTTTTTTCTCGGAAAAAAAACGAATCCCTAGAAATCGGCATTATATAAACGCTAAACATTGACTTGTGAAATTTGCTTTCTAGTAATTGGCGATTATCACTTACGTGAATAAACCGGACTATGTTAAATGATTTGTTTGTCCGAATTCCACGAGATAAATCAGCAAAATCTAATCAGCTAACAAGTTATAAAGCTTCTGTGCGTGCAACCGATAGAAGGTTAGAATCAAGGTTGTGCAAAGGGTCCTAATTTTGAGGTCGTAATGCAAAAGTAAAGAACTCTATCTGTTTATAAATATGTTAAAAAAGATTGAGGGGTTTAGAAAAATACACTTTAAAAATCAGAGAATTACTTAAAGTCGGTATTAAAAGAAGCAAATTCAAAATTACATATCTTTGCAAAAAATTATCGCAGAAGAATGTATAAAAAAGCGTTTTAAAGCTTGAAACCTCATTTTTCCAATGCTTAAAATGTTCTTGCTATGATTTTATTACATACAGCACTAAGTTAAGGTGAAATCCTAGACAATTATATGAAACAATAGCGACAAGAACAGAGATAGGAACAATATAGAAATAAGCGATATATTTATCGCTCTTGTTGCATAATGCAGCGAAAGAAATAAAAAGGCCAACTAATTTGATCACATATAAATATACAATATTTATTTATCTGTTTTATCTATCTATATTTTCTATCTCTTTTAAGATTATAGCATATACATAAACAAAATGAAAAATCTGAACGCTTGGTAGGCTATAAGACATAGAATTCCAACTCATTGGAAATTTATCGCTATTACTTTATTCTGTGTTCCTACGTGCGTTGACATATGCATTTTCGAATCTTGGATTCTTCTGTTTCTATCACTATTATTATTTTTATCGCTATTGTTATTGTTTCATATTTAAAGCTTGAACTTTAAAAAATTGAAGTTTAACTTTGATGACGTGAGGAAAATACAATTTTTTTTGTAAATTTCTTTAATTGTGTCGCAAAACTTCTTTAAAATGCTTTTTTGATCATTACACTACAATTTTTTTTAGTAACGATTTAAAGTAAGTAGTGTATTTTTAATCTTTTCTCTAAAACCTTTATTTGTCATCGTGTCGGAATTCTGTTTTTACAACAATTTGAACTGACTGCATTTTTGAAAATTATTTTCTGTTACGAAAAAATGCAAACTATTTGATATAAAAATTTTACTTTTCTTTTACATGTACTATGCGCGTTATTATTTCGAATGTACGTCATAAATTCGCGATGATTAAATTTTATCTGTTATAAATTTTATCTGTTATTGTTACGAATTACGTGTATATTAAATTTATAGAAGTAAAATCTGTATCGAAAGTGTTTCTATTTTTTTTAATATTATAAAGATATAAAGTACTAATAGAAGTGCAAGCATCTCAAATTTTTGCAGCAGATTACTGATGTGACTGCAAATACAAGTTTTTAGAAAAAAAGATTTGAAAAAGCATTACTTATTTTATATCATTATAGCAATAAAAAAATCATTATGATAAAAAAGCATTTAAAAAAATGTTATATTTAAAAAAAAATGCAATATATTTGAAGAAAATTTTGTTTTTTCCGTTCACGTCATCAAAAAGTTAAAGTTTATTATATAATATAAAAAAACATAAAAGCCAACGTTAGATCTTATTGCAAATTAGAATGATATAAACGAATGTGTTTATTATGTTTTGATTTGCAATAAAATCTAGTGTTGGCCTTTATGCTCTTTATATTTATAAATAATTAAATAAGATACAATTTTATTTTACTTTTTGATATTTTGGAATATAATCTTTATAATTGTGTCATTCCGCGACACAGTAAAGAGTTATCATTTTGACGATTACATTGATTTGATCGTTGTGTTACACTAAGGTCACATAAAATGGCAATGATTCTATATTTGCATGTAACCATATTTTACTTGAAATTCTGTCAGTAAAAGAAATAAAAATAGGCAAATTATATGACGACTAAAAGTTTTGAACATAGATATATATTTTTGTATTATATTTATAAAAAAAGATTCCGATAGAACGAACCTCTGTTGCTTAAAGATTGATTTTTCATGAGAAGAATGAGCTGAGGCTTGAGTACTAGTTATCCTTCCTATTTCTATTTTCAAACTGCCGACTTTCTAATGGAACTCGTTCATGCAACTAATTGCGCGTTCGGTTGTACATTGCCAGTAAGGTTTATGCACATGAAAGTCTATATGCACATGAAAAATCTATGCACATTATTATAAGTTTATATTTAGAGATGTAAATGATGGAAAAATTTTAGAATTTTAGGGTAAAGAATTCGGGAAATAATGATTTTTTGTCCATCGGTTTTGACAGTTCTTTTACTCGGATATTTTTTTTAACATTTCACGATTTCGACGTTGTATTATTGTTCCAGAATTTAATTTTTGCACTTATCCGTAAGATTTCTATTTGAAAATAGTTACAAAAGTTAAAATATAGTATAATGATTAATATAATATAATGTCAATGACTATAAATATACTTTACTATTATTTGAATGATATTTTATATTGTACTTCAATTTTAAAAATTAAATAAGTATTCCATATTGTTATTAATACAAATAATACTTTACTAGACTAATTGACACTGTTTTTGTCGTAAACTGTAATTGTAATTATACATATTCTAAATTTAAATTAGTGAGGTAACGTTCATTGAATCTCTAATTGATTACTCTCGAATCAATATTATATTGGGATGTTGTCTCAAAATAATTAAATTACAGAGTACAATTATAATATGCAACAAAAGTATCTATTATGTTTATAACATATTATCTGTATTAATAATATCACTTATTTAGCTTTTAAATATAAAATATCTTTTAAATATAAAATATCGTTCAACTAGTTATGTTGAAATAACTATATGTTTTCTCATGAATTTTATGTAATTTAGTCAAAAATACCATTATTTACAATAAAAAAAAACTAGTTTACTTTCGTTGTAGTCAAAAATACCATTTTTTTTATATCTCTATTTATATACTACAAATGACGTTGTACAGGACGATTTATTTTAATATTAATAGGCACATTTTTTGAAAATATGTAATTTTATCAAAAAAAATTCCAAACAAAATCCGTACGTTCCCTTGTATACTATAAAATTTTTATTTAGAATATTTCTTGAAAAAATTGTATATTTCCAAAAGTTTTACTTGATAACATTAAAATGAATAATCTTGTAGATTTTTAATATGGGCAGTGTATATTAAACACAGCTAAATATTTGCATAACTCAGCAAACTAATACATCTTAATATAACATATCTTTTTGTCGACTAAAGCAAAATAATAAATTCCTCATACTTTAATAAACGTTTTGGTTGTGTAAATATATTTGTTATGACTGATATTTTTGGCTGAAAATTTGTGTCAAGTTGTATTAAAAATTAAAAAATATGTTACTAAGTGCATAAATTTTTTAAAAAGAAATGTATTTACAACATCGATAAAATTGTTGATGTATATATTTCTTAAATACATTTTTATAAAATAATGTGATTTGGCTGTGGAAATTATTGATAACTATTATATTTTTCTGTTTAATTCTGTATAATTCCAGAGCAGAATTATACAGAAAGAATGGAAGTAGGTAATATACGAGATTATTTCATATTGTTAGATAGAGCTACTATTACGTTTTAAGTGAATAATCATTTTGTCTAATAATGTTGGGACTATTACTACATCCTATACATATATACATAGTTATCTGTACATTATTATATATTTTCTATAATTTTATATAAATATCAATATTACGTACATCATGGAACTAAATACCTTATATTTAATTATTATTCTATTGATCTAAATTCTACAAAATTATTTTTCAGTCTCGGCATTAATAATTATCTCAAATTCGTTGAAATGTACTCGTTTAAGACCATAATTTGATAAACATCAATTGAATCTTGATATAGAAGATATTAAATACATCGTGTGTGATTAACGAGGAT
The DNA here is from genome assembly GCF_000143395.1 of Atta cephalotes. Lineage (NCBI taxonomy): Eukaryota > Metazoa > Arthropoda > Insecta > Hymenoptera > Formicidae > Atta > Atta cephalotes. Next base: position 509,751 of record NW_012130113.1, on the reverse strand, counting down.
ATTTATACTTAATTGTGCCATTTTATATCAGTCGCTTTCGATAGCGATAATTTATATATGATATAATTCTTGCATTTTTTATATAAGAGAAAAGATTTATTAAAATTATTTTTTAAATATTTTTTTTTCGCATTATTTACTTTACACAATATGCATCAATATAAATTGAATCAAATAGAATATCGCAAATTAAAGCAGAAATGTAAAATTTTAATATAATCTTAAATTAACTTATTATAATAACAATATAATAATTTAATTAATAATTAAAGGTAATATTATTAAAGCAATACTTATATAAAAACGTTTCTGATTTTTATATAATTTTATTATGAAATAAAAAATAATTTCTAGAAGTTTATATATTTCGCGAAACGTTTCCGTTTAAATCAATATTTATTTTATTTTATTATTTATTCAAATTTATATTTTTTATATATTAAACAAAGTTTTCGATAGATCGCCGTTCTAATTAGAATGGAATTAGAAACATTTTCTCTTTAGCTAATCCAAGAAATGTTAGCTACAAATTATCGCTACGATCTCGGGAGTAGTCGAGGACTGTCGAGAGTCGAAATCAGACTTCGGGACACTTCGGGAGTAATGTTAAGTTATGCGAGGTTAAGTTACAATCGGCGCGTGTGTCGTGCAATATTGTTTGAATATGGAAAAAAGAAGTCTATAGTTCTATAGATCTGTACGACAAGTATTTTATGTGGTATCTTTGTTTATTACAAATTCGAATAAATAAAAAATGAATGACGAGACAGTGAAGGTCACGAATGATTCGAATAAGGAACAGAACGAATTCTACTTCGAATCTGATCACTTGGCATTGAAGAGTAATAAAGATTACACCGCTTTCCTAAAAACGATAGTTATCCTTGAGGCTCAGAGAGTCCAAGCCATAAAAGATTTAGACAAGCTTAAGTCCGTGCATGCTCAAGCACTTAAGGATCCGATATCGTTCGTGGCACAGTTGCAAAACGGTGATCTTCCAGAACTACCTGGTCCGCAGAAGATTCCAGAGATTCCTTATATTGACTGGTCGCAATACAGCATTGCATTGCCAGATGGACGTATGAGGCCGCAAACTCGACATGGACATGTGTTACCTCGGATACAACCAAAAACTGAACAGGAAAATGATAAGGTATCGATGTTATAAGTGTATATTTGGAAAGAAACCTCTATTTCTTCATTTTATTTTGTAGATCTTAGTCAGAGGTCGTGCCTTCGATGAAAGTAAACCTGAAACTTTCAATCAATTGTGGACAGTGGAAGAGCAAAGACGACTCGAGGAACTTTTAGTTGAATATCCACCAGAGGAAGTGGAAATGAGACGTTGGACCAAGATAGCAAATGCATTAGGTATAAAACTCGTTCTACGATTATATAAACCTAGCTCTGTAAGTGCTTATAGTTGTAAAAATTAACGAATCATTTTCCTCCTTATATTCAATTAATTGGTTCAATTCTTACAACCACTTACAGTTACATCTATGCTTATGTAATTATAGAATAATAACTATGTTGCAAGCAAGATATTACAACTACTTCTTTTTGTAGGGAATCGAACGCCTAAGCAAGTATCCAGTAGAGTTCAAAAGTATTTTATTAAGCTTTTGAGGGCAGGTTTGCCCATACCTGGCAGAGGACCTAAGCTAAAAGTTGATGTCAAGAAAAGTTTAATTCATAAGCGTAATAATCAATTCTTATTTAAACGTTCGACTTTCTTCCCACATCAAGATATTACTTTTAATACATCAGATGAAAGTAAAGAACAGCCTGTAGCAGAGGAATCTGTAAGCACTGTGCACATTATTGCTTTATATAAAATATTAGATATTAGAAAAAATTACTTCAATACCAATATTATTTTTCAGGAGGATGATACACTGAATGGAGGAAGTGATGATAGTCCTGAGATAAGACAGCTAAATTTATTGCGGCAAGTGAAAGTTGAAAAGGCACAAGACTCTCCTGTGTACAAACATGTTGGATACAAAGTACGTATTCTTTTAACATACAGCTAATTGTACATGTAGAATTATTGCTTATCAATGATATTTTCCTACAGTGTACAGTGTGTGGTGAGGAACCTTTAAAGGGTACCAGATGGCATTGTGCAGAATGTCATAGTGGAATTGATCTATGTGGTGATTGTGCAATAGCACAATTGGAGGCAGAAAATCCCTTACACGATCCATCCCATAGATTAATTCCCATAAAACCACCACTATGTACTAGAAGTTATGACTTAGATTATTTTCCACAAAGTTTTAGTGATTCTTCCTACAATTATCTCGATCCAAATTTTCTGCCCGAATAATCCAAAAAAATTTTTCCAAATAAAATACAATGCAAAGAATATAAGGCAAAAAATAATTTATTAAAAATAATGCTTACAATAATAGATTCAGAGTTGACAGTATTTTAAACGAATTTTTGTTTGAAGTTGATTGAATGTTCCATTTTTTATACTATCGCGAATAAGGTTGAAGAATTGTAGATAATGATGAGTATTGTGTCTGAAATCATCATTAATTGTTAATTGATATATGAGAGTGATTAAAGCATAATTTATAAATACGTACATCATTAAAAGTATTAAAGCAAGCATTTCTTTGGTATGATGCAAATGATGGATATATGCTCTTGTATGATTTTGACATGCAAGACACTTGCATTTTTTACAAATAGAGGAAAAGTCGTCTGCATATCTAGAAAAGAAAAACCGTGTGAAATCATGTATTATTTAATTATTATGTTTATATATTTTTATATTATATGTTTATTTTTGAAATATTTTTTATCTTACCTCTTTTCTGCTATCGACATTGCATGTTGACTATTCTCACAAGTATCATGATCACACAGAAAAGTTAAAGCCTGTGATTGTTCAGTAATTACGTAAGGATAGGACGAATCAAACACATCTACTCCTAATTCAATGAGATCCAATACAGTAACTGGATTCCAACAACCCATTGATATTCTCATTTTATCGATAGGCAATAAATTCTATAAAATATAACATAATTGCAGCATATTAAAATACTTTGAATCATATAAGTCGTATAACTTTTTAAATTAAAAACGTACTTACAATGGTATATTGTACTACTTGTTTAATTTGTTCTGATGAAATATTTTGTACATCTGGCCCATTATTATGTAATCCATCTATTACAAATCCTGCCAAAGGCTTATCTTTTAAATAATCTATGGATTCTTTCCTAGCTTGCAAATTATAACCACCCTCCACTGGTCCTAATATTCCTTTCGATTTCAAAATATCCGATTGTAGATGGATATCTAAACATTGTTCTAATAAAGTTTTACTTCGAAGTACTGCCTTTGATATTCGTTTCGCGCGGCTATTAATATTTGTATCTCCATCACATAGAGCAACATATAGATCCGGTTTGTACGCTTGCACAATTTCCATATATTTATTAGCCGAAACAACAATTCTTCCTGTTCTGGACCAGACAGAAATAGTATCTGATTGTTGAAAGCCAGAATTGGTAGTATAGGCAGGATCATGTATTGATAAAAAATTTATATATTCCTGCAATCAAATTCTTTAATAATTAGTATAACGAAACTTCAATGCATATTGTTAATTCAATAATTTTGTTTTTACCATACCTTCATACTAACAAAATCAGCAAAAGAAGTATCTAGCTCTTTGATAACATCAGTCATTAACAGGGTTGAGGGAAGCGAGACAATTAATAGCTGCTGTTCCATTGTTAGAGTTTTAAAGACATCCTTTGTCAAATGTGGTACACTGCCACCCTAAAAATTATGTTATAAATTAAAACAGATAAATTTTTGTATGTTTTATGTTGTAAAAAAAAATACATAATTATAAGACAGAAGAATTTTTTATTCCATACCTTTGTATAAATAAGAAGTAAAGGTGTTTCAAAAGAAATATTTGGCAACCTTTCAAATCCACTTAATGTACCGATTCGTGCAGCACAACGTGCTATGGAGTCAGTGAAAAATTTCATTGTTACTATAATTTATTTTATGGTCTTCCCTTTTCTCTATTAGCTTCTCACACACGATATAAATAAATAATTGATAAATACTATATAATACTATATAATACTATATAATAAATATAAACATTGTTAAATTTTTGCTAGTACATTTATTAATTAATTTAATATGTTTTTTAATATATTTTTTATTTAATTAATATTAATTAATGGAAACAATTATTTAAAAAGATATATATATCTCTATATAGAAATTAATTTATTTTATAACATGTAAATAGAACATGTGAACATAACCTCAATACAATCTTCTCGAGCACATGGGAGAATAAGAAATGAAAGAGAGAGCAAAGAGCAGTGCAAAATACTGCAAAACTCGCAGTTCTACTAGTCATGCCAGATCGCTGACAGATGACGCTGTCCGCGTGCTGGAAGTGAAATGGATTGGCATCACTGCGCAATATGTGGCGGATTACGGAATATTTAAACATTTTTCGCGATCGTTATAATTTTGAAAAGTGATAGTTCTCGCTGGACAGAACGCGGTAAAGTTTATCGTGCGGCGAAAGTTAATGCAGTAGATCATTCTTTCGCTTTTATGGAAAAGTGATTGTCTCTCGCGCCAATTTCCAAGCGTTACGCTGCGTTTGTGTGTGGGAGCCATGAATGTCGCGGGCGAAATATCATCGGGAGTGTTTCACAAAACGTTCGTGGCAACGAAAACAAACCCTGCATGATCACTATTACTCGCTATTACTGTGCTCTTGATGTCGGAAGGTATATGCACAGTACGTCGTCGCCAAGTAGCGAGGTACATCTCACGTAAACTATCCTTTTTACAATAACATTAATAATTAACAATCCTGCAACAATTTACTTCGAATTTTACTAGCATTTTTGATATCAGATTAGATGACATCAGCTCGAATAATATTGGGAGAAATATCGGCAGATTATAAATATTGCGTGGATACAGTATTATCACATGTAATACAAATGGGCGACAGTCTCATTAAGTGAATTTCATGCGATCGTAATATTGCTCGATTGTCAGTTATTTTCCATAGATTGGTGACATAGAGTTAATTGAGATATGAGAGATATTTTTAAATATATAGTAATTATATATACGTGATAATTTTTAAATACGTATAGTAACGTAGTAGTTGTGATTGCGATCAACTTCCACGTTATGTTAGTCAGGATAATTTATTTATAAAACAAATATAATAATAAATTTCGAGATATATACAGACGAATAAGTGTAATAATTATATTATATATATATCTTAATTATTATACAATGAAATGCATTTTTTCTACATTTTTGTAGATAAATATATTTAATTTGTAGAAACAATTTTTTTAATTTCTTAATTTAAAAAATAATGTAACTATTCAGTCGACCGTTAACTATTAAATCGAACTATTAAATCGAACTATTAAATCGTAACTATTAAATCGAAATTAAGGCATAACATCAATTAATTTCCACAAGAAATTATTTCACTTTGGCAATTATTGATGTAAATGTAATACAAATACACATAATACATAACATATGTTGTTGAGTATACGAAATAATTTTGATGTTATATTATTTTTATTTTAATTAATTGGATAATAAATAATTGATTAAGTAATATTAACAAAGTGATATAATTTCTTGCAGAAATTATTAAAAAATGTCTTGATATATATATATATATATAACATTGTGATTTGTCTTATTTCTCTCTCTCTCTC
>NW_012130113.1:476229-503972 GCF_000143395.1 Atta cephalotes | reverse complement strand
CGTAAAATTTAAAATTTAAAATTTAAATTTATATATTAATATTATTATATTAATTAAACTAATTAGTTGTATTTGTTCTTTACTTCTCTCTCTCTCTCTCTCTCTCTCTCTCTCTCTCTCTCTCTCTATTTCTCTCTTTCAAAATTTTTAGGATTTGAATTTCTCATTTATTGTATTTACATTTCATCTTTCTAATTAATATCTTTCGTTATTAGAAAACAGATGCTAGGAAAAAAAATAGATACACGTATCTATGAAATATTTCTTTATTTGTGCTGTACAATTCCAAATTTCGAAGATTACAATCTCGATTATAATCTTAGATTACAGTATATACAATAATAAAATAGTGCGTTTCTTTACAATGTGATCTTATATACAATTTGTGCTAAATATCTAATTTACATTGGGACGGACCCTCGAAAAGACATTGAAAATTATTATCATTTGCATTTTAATCGCAAGAAAATAATCGACATGTTCGCATTTTTTTTTTAACAAAATCTAATGATTTTGTTAGTATGGCAGGTTTTAGCGGAGATTAAAGAAAGTTACAAATACACATATGTATGTATATAAGATACTGGTTCGAAATTTCTGTCTGCGGGCGATTGCCAGCATGCGCCTTCGTCAGTGCATGAATAGGCAATCGGAACAACATTTATATTTCCATATTTCATCTCCAAGAATTATGAGTAGTCTCTTCTCGCGTAAAATTAGAATTCGAATGATACGCAATATCGCAAACAAAGAAGGAGAAAATTCATTTAATATTCGTTATGTATATCTTCCTTTCATCGATATTAGATTTCTATCAGTGATATCGCTTTGCTTATAATATTTTACTGACATATGTACTGACTTTTTTCGGAAGTATCCGATACGCGAACTATAATCCAATCGCATATAGGATATCTATCTATCGGCAAGTTTTATCACAATATATAAAATTTCACGACACCATCTTGTAAAGTGACTTTTCTCAGGCAAGAAGCGTTGAATGTTCTGTTATTAATGGGATACACATGAAATAAAGAATGTCAACGCATTTTCGCATATTATTTTAAAATAAATTATTGAATGAAAAATTTTTTGATAATTTTCTTTATTGAATTATTTATTTCAAAGAGTAAATTTTATTGCAATGTAAATAGTAAATAATAATATAATAAATTTTTTAACTTTAAATTTTTTAATATAATATAATAAATTTTCAAAATTTAAAAGAAAGTATTATCAAAGAATAAATAATATACAAAAAAGTATAAAAATTAATTTATAAAATTGAATGTATTATATAAATTTCATATGTATCCTTATGGGTAATGACGATTGTAATAAATTTTATTTCGTTGGGTACCAATTAATTCTGTTAATTACAAAATGTTTTACTTTCGCTTTAACACATTTTTTTCACACTTGAAATTATGAGATAAGATATAATAACATTCTTTTTTAATTCTCATGTTTTCTAGATGACGTATTGAAATATTACACAATACACGATATGTTGATAATTTGTACAATAATCGCAGGAACGTTTGTATAGCGCACATGGAAAATGTACCGGCCGATTGATATAAAATCTTTTCGCGATATATTTGTATATTAAAATATTAAAATTATTTCTTTTCATTATGTTAATTAATTGAAATTTCGAAGTGATATTTTTTAAATACTTATTTGCAGAAATAGATTTCTTGGTTCAAATTTTTCAATGGTTAATCGTTTTTACAATCGGATCTCATTGCGGCCAGTACTTTACGCGCTACTTAATATTAATACAATTGATTGCCGTCATATATGGCGGGATGTCTAATTTAATTACGCGTATAATTTACAATATGTATATATACAATATGTGAATTTAATAAAATTTACAGGAGTCGTAAAAATATTTAACATAAGATACATGCATTCGTTACATCAATACATTACGTAAGAAATCGTTGCAACTTTCGTGCGCGTTTGATGACTGAATAATTATTCATTAAATTAAAGTCATCAACGACTTCTTACACATCATTCATACCTAAAATCTCGCAATTATGCTCGACATAAGACGCACAGTGACTCGTTCGATATGTTGACATTGACTGTGTTCAAAGTACAACTAGATATGTGCATAATCAGGCTTTGCTGCGACATAAGGCACTTGCAATACGTGCATGCGCGTGGAATGAATTGCTAGCGGTAACTAATAATTAATAGCACGGATCAATGATCGCGGTCAAGATCGGCAATATTGCAGTGCTTTACCGCGATCTTTAAAATATCTCATTGAGAAGAATAATTATAAAACTAGAGCGATTAGGTCATAAGTTGACAATACAAGGACATTCGCATTAGATCTATAACATATAGTCCCTATGATGAAATTTCATATTTCGCATTGATTCAAGTTTGCAAGAATGCAACATTTTTATGATGAAATTTCGCGAAATTAAGTAAACTCTTTTAAAGAACCCGCGACAAAAAGATTTCTTTTATTTTTATATGAAACATTGATAATTTATTATTGATATAAAAGTGTTTTAATCAATTTTTAATAATTTATACTAATATATTTGCTGATTTGATTTGATGCTATTTGATTTGAATCATGATTATGATTTTAAAAAGAAAAAAATTATTTTTTTTGATATTTTCGCATTCGCTCATATTGTTTTCAGAATCATAAGTATATTATTTCTGTAAAATAAGGAACAAATGACATGTAGTTAAATAAATAACAACACATATGATTTTTATAATTCATAATTGAATTATACTCAATACTAATTTTATTCATTATTTACATAAAAGATATAGTCTCTGATAATAAAGATGATTTCATTTTTTAATATGCAATTCCAAATTAAACATGACTTCATGCAATTTTATTCTTATTGTTAGAGCATAAAATTAATAAAAACGAAAAAGGTGAAAAATATTTGAAATCATTGCATATTAAAGATGAAGATTGCAAAATGAATGTTAACAAAAATGTAAAATTGATTAAGTTTTCTTTTTTACATATATTTAATTTGAGAAAATATGAAAATATAAATGATTTAATTGAACTGCATTTATAGCTTATTGTTAGGAGAGATACTTTTATATCATTGATTCTTTGTGTTAATTTTTTTTATGAAAAGAAGATAAAATATACATGTATGTTCCAATTCGTAGAATTTTTAAGATCTTTGCAATTCATAATCGACATTACCAATGAAACATGCGTAGGATAAAAATAATATCTCGCGATTCGCGAAGAACGACAGAAACATTCGACATATAGTGAATTTTTGCATGCGCATATGTGTGCGAATTCAGATTTGAGGAGCAAAAAGGGATCTATGAAGGGAGAAAAGGTGCGGGAATCGCCAACATATCTCTCGATATCTCACAGTTCGATCTCTCGAGCCGGTCGCTCGTATATTTACATGTATAATTTATATATCCCATGCATGTCCGAACATGCGGTACGTCCGACCAGGGCGGGCCCAGGGCTATTCTTATGATCGTTCTGAGATGTCCGTCGAATCCCGTGCGAGCTATCCTAATACGAAAAGATATTATAAAAGGGAGTCCGGCTCGAGAGAAATTTGCAAAAATTTAGTCGCGTGAATTCTCATGATGTCGATCGATCGACTCGAAAATCTCCTCGGAAATTCTGCGTGTGCGTTTTTCGAACGACATGCGTTCTTCTTGCTTAAATGCGCCAAGCGAAGTTAAGCCGATTATATGGGGCGAATGTGATCATTATTTTGTATTGAAACCTTTCATTTTTTGCATTGAAACCTGATCTTTGTTCGTGAACATTTCTTGATGTAAATTTGATGATTACATAACGCTTAATAGACGTTTAGAGTGCGATAATTGCGAAATACAATCATTCAAAAAAACTTCTAATTTTATATTATTATTATTAGGTCGTCATGTCATCTATTATTAATCACTAATAATAATAGAAAACTTCAGTCTTTTTATTATGTTTTTATTGTTGTATAAAAAAATTGATGCTTCTGTCATTCTAATATCTTGTACAAAATTTAAAATGTTAATTTTAATGGGTTTCATAAAAAGTTGATCTAAACTTCAATGCGATTGCGGATGTAAAACATTTCTATAAAGTAAAAGTAGCAAAACTGAAAAAAAAATGTTTGATAACTTACAGTGTCGGTTTATACTCATGCAGTTTAAAGTTTAAAGTGATCGTCCAGATGGTAAATAGCAAGTATCATATATAAGAAACTTGATATTTTCACATTACACGAGATAGATTAACACACACGATGGTTTGCGGATTTCGCATCTATTTTATCATAACGAAGAGCAATATCATTAGGAGATTTTCCACGATAAGTAGCGACACGACCGAGCTGATCTACCTGGACGCGCGGATCATGAGAGATGCGAATAGCAGTCTTCTAGATTGCGATTTGAAATTATCCATAAACACGCGAGCCTCCTAGGAGTTCCGATGCAGATGCAGAAGGCGCGCAAAGAGAAATGAGATGGGCTTTAATTAAACGAATTCCATGATAAGGAAACGCGTTCTCGCGTAACACGGCCATGATAAGGATTATCCGGGCTCACCGATGTAATGCGGTCGAGATACTTTTTTGCGCTATAATGCAGTAATACTGAGAGTTCAGGCTCTTCCTGCCACCATTGTGGCCACGAGAGCACGATTAATTATAGCGTATTCACAGAAGGAACGCATTGTTGTTGAACGCTTGCGTTGCATACCTTCTGGCTATGTGTCTCGATACTCTCATGTGTTTCGATCATTTGGAAAATAATCAGTCTTAAAAAGTCGTTTTCAAGGGCAATATTCAACACATTTTGTTTCTTTAATTAATCAGAGAAAACGAGCTATAGATTATAGATATTTATAGAACACGCAGAACTTCCTCTTCGAAAAATGAAAAATATCGGAATATTTAGGACGAGGCATGCCATTTACTCATTGTCAAAGAAAACCAATGGTAGCGACTATAAATATGATAATTATATAAGAATTTCATATGTAGAATTAATGTATAAAAAAAAGTTATAATAATAGACTATTTTACAGTTATAGTAATTATAAAATAGTTTATTCAACTGTGTGAATTAATTTCACAAATAAAACTTGTATAATTATCACCTATATTTATAGTTGCCTATTATGTCTTTCTTTAAATGTTCGTTTATTAAAGGAATTACATGAAAAGTGACAATCGCATTTTTAACAAAAATAAATTCACTTTGTATCAATTATTTGATAGCAAGCTTTATTGCTCTTTATGAAGAACATAATTTCCAATAATAGAATTTCCTTTATTCGCATTTTCCTCAGAGCGCGCAGTAACTAGAAACTTGGAGAAACAAGTGGTTCTAAAGTTATTTTCTTATATATAGTACGTACAGTGTGACACATTAGGTGAGCGCAGGTATTCTCATATGTTTTGAAGAGTATTGGTCGATTGTACGTATATGTGTGCGTGAACACAGGTGAGTTAAAGGTGAATGATGTGAAACGCGCACGGGAGAATCCTGAGACGAAGCGAGAGAATGCGTCTTCTCGTGGATTCATGTTTCGATCTGAGGAACAATCGGCTTCGCTTGAAAAGATAATTAAGAGAACACGACGGCGATGATTAAACGATTCCCCGCCGAATCGAGTAAGACGAATTAATTCCGCCGTCGGCGTCGATAAACGATTGAAACTGATACATCGCCAAGACCGAAACCTATTTAGTGCTTGAATGACAATCCCTCGCGTGATATGCGAATACAATTTCTCGAACGATTTCGTATACTCAGTTTTACCAGAAATATTTCCCACAATTTATTATACGACAAGGTTATGAAGACAATTTTATTGTGAGCATTAAACTTCGTTTGCCGTAATGCGTGTCTTCCGTCTCCTGCTAAAAAAGAAATACTTTTGTTATCCTAATTACTTTAACACACGAATCAGCCAACGAAGTCAACGAAGTATGTAGACATAACAAGCAGTCCATTAAATTTAGCCATTAAAAATACCATCTGTGATTGGTCACTATATTGTGCACTGTCTACGTCTATTCCATCTCTTGTATATAGAATAAAAGACAGAAAATAATAAAATGCTCGCCAAGATATTTTGTACGAATATTGTACGTATTTTGCTGAGCATGATCCGCTTCACGGCACGGAATTCTGCAATTTTCCATAATCGAGGCACGCACGTGAAAACGAGACCTCATTTGCGCGGCAAGCATGGAAGGATGCTGGCTGAGAACGGTGAGGCGGCGGACGCTTAGAGAACGCGAACGGATGTAGCCGAGGGCTGACTGGCAACCCCGAACGTCAAATTATGGGGCACCTGCTCTTCAAAACGACTTCATTTCATTCGTATCGTGTAGGCATTTCAAATCTGCCGTGTGGCTTCTCCTCTCGGTAATGTCTACAATCATACTCACTGAAAATACCCGATTAGATTCCGAATTAACCCTCTAATGCGTTAGAATCTCGCGTAGGACGCGCCCAAGTCTGCTTCTGTGCAGCAGTTAAGATACGTACAAGTCACTTTATTTCTTATTGTTTTATATTTGTTAATCGGAAACTTTGTGGTCAATTTAAAATCGATTTTTTTTTCTTACCGAAAATGTCGAAATTGTTTACCGCAATTTCCCAATTTCCAGCTTCATTTTCAATTCATTACAATTCATGTTATTTTTATTTCTTACATGAACTATCAAATTTAATGCAAGGTTGCTTTTGCTATATGCAATCTTATCCCATCAATGTAGTTGCAGTAATTTGAACAGAACGATGTTTTATGCGTTGCCGCCGATCACTCACATAATGTAGGTCTGAAATTTCGCTTCCCCTTCTCTGATTGACATGAACGGTGGCAGAAATAATGGGGGTCCATTTTTTTCGTCTAGTACTGGTTGACTTTCGCAGGAACGTCGGGGCGGCATCAATTTATATCTCAACGTGTTATTACTGATTGGAAACCACAACGCGCGATTCTTCGTGCGCGGTATCATTACGTTTTTGCTTTACGTTTACCGAGTGGAAATCGAACGTCACGCCTGAGCCGGTACTATAAGATACTCAAAATATCCGAGTGCCATCTTAGGCAAAAATGAACACATAAATTTATCAATATCATCTAACGAACGTAATTGCGTGTTCAGTTGCGGTTATGATGGCTATTCGATTATTTTTATCAAGATCATACTCTAAATTAAAAGAGTTAAAATGCTGCCACTATTGGAAAAAAGTTGAATAAAAGTGGTAGATTTTAACTCTTTTTTTTTCGGAGTGAAATTTATTCCAAAAGAAAGAAATCCCACTTCTTTTCTTGAAGTGAATCTCACTCTAAAAAAAAGAGCGAAAATCTGTTCCTCTTATTCAAGAGTGCAAATTTTTCACTTTTTTTTAAGAGTAAAGTGAGATTTTACTCCAACGAAGAGTAAGTTTAGTTGACTTCATAATGCTTAATTGTGTATTAATTCTGTTGACATGATTTTCTCTGGTCACTTACCTGTCAACCGGTTTATCTTCCGCTTGTCTTACATTGTTAAAAAGTATCAAGACGTTGAATACCTAGTATTTTATTAGTACGTAAAAGCAAAGGAGAACGCGCCGCGATGCCGATCGATTCGCATCGCTTGATCCATCGATTCGCGTGTCGAAAGTCGATTGTCTTAACAGGACCACAAAGTGTGGCGACAAAGGAGTAAGTAGAGCGTTACTGAGCAAGAAATTCATTTTATTCGGAACCGGTCTCCGATACATCCGCCGGTTAAACACTTTTCAAACGTGATCTTTTCAATTCCTCTTGTATGGACAAAACTTAAAACTGAGCACCGTAAAACACTGTCTTGAAGAAACTTTCGAGTCACGACGACAGTGACGAAAAATTTCACACTTTCGTCTCCACTTTTGTCTCACCTCCGTTCATTCCTACTTTTTATTACAAGGGCAACTTCCTCGATTTAAATTATAAATACTACGCAAAGACTCTTCATTTACAAACAAAGCGAATGCATGTCGTTTAATTGTCTATTTCAAATTTCTCGTCACTTGTTTTGAAAGGATCATCTCTTAAATATAATCCGAAGGCACTGTGTTCTCGTTGATTGCCGCTAGTCTGTACTGTGGCGTGTCCAGATTCTGTGGATTTAAGTGCAAATTTGTTGTTGTTGTTATCGTCGTCGTTGTCGTTGCTGTTGCAGACGGTACTGTCACTGTCGGCATCTGCTGATTCGCCGAATTCGAGCTGAGATCGCTATAATAGGCACTGCTGGGAGCACTGCTCAGCGTTGGCCCATCCGGTTCGGCGTCACTTCCGGTGTAGGCCGTGTTCTGGTATGACGGATGCTCACTATTTCTGCTACCGATCCTCAATTCCTGATGATGATGGTGATGGTTGTGGTGATGATGATGGCGATGATGATGTTGATGTTGACTCGGTGGTACTGGCGTTGACGGTCCATTCTCGTACATTTCGTAGTCTGGCTCTTGTATCCTGGAAGTAGTCAATAACGAGACTCTGGATAATCATTGTATGATTATTCGACTGGAATGTGCCATTAACATATATAAGGAGATATCGACCGTATCAATAATTGGCGATTACATGGCGACGTGTATCGGATGAGCGTTGTTAGAACGGGCAATTAAACTCTCTTAGAAGGCGTTGCCAGAACAAAGTCAGTATTGAACTCCTTATCGATGTAGGAAGTCGAGAAACGATAAACCATTGCGTATGATTACTGACTTCCGATTTCGAGATCGCCATGTGCCTCATTAATCGATTTAAAAAAATCAATTAACAAATATTTTTTTCTAATAACAATTTTATGGATATAACGATCATCAATTTCTTTATCTTTTTAAAATTTAAATTCATTAATTTAATGTTTCTAATGTTATGCTTTTATTTAAGATGACCAACACATAGTTCTTCTTGTATGGTTTTGCTGAAATATCTAAAAATTTAACTAGATATATATAGCTCTGAAATTAATTTTATTGGACCATTAAAATAATGTAAGACGTTCAAGCTGATTGCTAAAATGTCAAAACTTTTTGCAGCATTGCTCATCATACTTGAGTTTCCTACGTTTTGATGGTTCAATAAAATTATTTTTGGATCCGTATGTAGCTAAATTTTTAGATATTTCAATAAAGTCGTTCTTTCCGTGTATTTAATAACTTCTATAGATCTGGAAGCATTTGATTCACCTTTTACTGTGTCGAGTACGAAGTGTATCTGTCTGTAGCGATCCGTCGCTACCTCCATAATGACGATGTAATCTGGCAGCGTCCAGTTCGTGATATTCGTCGTCCTGACCGCCGGAAGTCGTACCGTACGTCGAACTTCCTCTCATTTGTAACTGTAGATCGCTCGCGTAGCTCGCGGCCTGCGAGTCCAGTTCCGCGTATAGAGCCTCGTCGGTTTGCATGTGGGTGTAATGATTCTCGACTGGGAGATTCATCGCCCGTCGGTGCTGAGGAAGGGAGAGCGGCGTCGTGACGACTCCCGGGGTGCCACCGCCTCGTCGAGAGCCCAGCCACGACCACACGTTGTGTCCTAAAGTTCGATTTCATCCACAACTTGAGACCCATGCTGATTAGTATATTTTCTTAACATATCTTGGCAGCATATCAATGATAAAAGAATAATCACTGCGACATGCAGTCTTAAAGATAAGTCTGTTCTGTTCAGTTGAATTTCCTGCACAATTCATCGTTTCTGTGTTTCTTTTTGTGAATCATGCAAGAAGTTTAGCTAACAATAAAAACAATATGAGTGAGCCTAATGTGATTTTATCTAAACAAATAAGTGGTAAAAAAAAGAATAATGTTTTTTGTAAATTGTTTTGTTTTATCAATCAGTCAAGTTTTATTTTCCAAACACGAATTCAATTTCTTTCTGAAAGAGCGAAGGATTTTTTTGCTTAAGTATATCTAAAAATTTAGTTATAGATACAGATCTGAAAATGATTTGGTTGGACTATTAAAATTTAAAATAATTATACAGGGTACTCAAATTGGTTGCTAGAATGTTAAAACTTTTTGTACTATTGCATCATACTTGAGTTTCCTATATAATTATTTTGATGATCCAACAAAATTATTTTCAAAAATCTATATCTAATTTTCAAACCTAAAATTTTAAATACTTCAGTAAAATCAATCTTTCCGTGTAATTATCAACTATCAGATATGCTTGATTTACAGGCTCATTTTCATTCTTTTTTTCATGTATTCAATATTTTGTTCAGCAATGCTTTATTACAAGATACGAGTTTGTTTCATAATATAAAAGATTTTGCAGAGTTAGTTGAAAACATTGAGAACAAGTCGCGAGATCCGGTTCTTTAACTTTCTTTCGCGAACAAAATGAGACGTACAGTTAGTGAGAGACGATGCTACTGCGTTCGCGATCGCAATACATGTAACGTGACGGGAACATGCGAGTAACGAGCGGCCATTTCTCAATGATCTCTTTTGACGGCGCGTACACATATGTATGAGAAGCGTCAAACAGCAGGCATCTCGTAATAACACTCACCGGGACTAGGCGCTACGTCGTGATAAGGCGGTAATTTGTCTAATTCGAGAGGTGGTCGATCGGGTATGACAGCCACCCCGCCGCCGGTACCACCCGCCCCCGTAGGCCCACCGGCATCGGGCACACTCGAATCTTCAACGCCGACACCGCAACAACTCGCTGGAACAGAAAAGGGAAGAAAGACTCACACACACATGTTACTCATTGCTCCGGAAAAATTCGTTGGCGTGTCAATACGAAAGTCGCTTAGCTCGGGTTTCACCTAGTTCCCGTTTCTCAGGGCATCATCGCCCTTCGGTTACAGAGATCCGCTTGATCCGCTTGAATCCACGGGACGCGTTTCTCGCGCCGAAGCATGTGAAGTGCCAGGTGAGGTTGGCCCTGAATTCCGATACGTTTACGGCCCCACGTGCACGTATACACCCCATGCGCAAATATAAATAACTGCCCCCATATATAGAATTCGGCGACCGAACCCGAATCACCGCATTATGACGTGCACTCGCGTATAGAGAAAAAAAACCGGCTGTCTTCTGTATGGCCTTATTGTGAGCCTGTCATAGTGCCGTCACGGGCCTTCATAGAATCGCACTGAGGGTTGTAGCATATCAGAGGGTGGGGCGGGGGGTTGAACTGGGATAGGGGAGAAAAAAAGAAGAGTGGGCGAGAGGCGGAGAATGGAAGAGAAGCAAGAAAGGATCTCGAAATTCGTGGATCAGAAGTGCCGCCTCAGCGATAAGTGGGCTCATAAGAGTGCTACGGAGGTAAAAAAATGAGATTATAGGAATCTCATTTTCTTTCCGTATTCTACTTTTTTTCTCTGTTGCTTTCACCGTGAAAATGATCTTACGTATTTCTTCTAATTCCTATTATACCTCGAAGATCTCGCCTATTCTGAAAAGCGCATCGATGTCACTCGTCAAGATATAAAGAACTTCTGATTCGTAAGACGTTAGTCTCGCACATATTAAACGGATTCATAATCCTTGATGAAAGGTGTGCAGGATATTTTATTTATTCTTCTCTGAAGAAGCTGCTCTGATCGCGAAAGTGATTGTAATAACAAGCTTCTTAATGAAATGATGGATGCATTAGAAATCATTGGTTACTCGATTCGAGCGCACTTTCGCTGCCTTACGTTTTCATGCAACTCTGATGATTGATAATTTTGATCTTGATGCTCGTAATTTTTTCGATCTATTTGTTCTATATTATTTCTATAAATGATTATTTTCGCTTTTAACGTTTTTAAGAAAGAATATAATCAAATCTTTAAATTTCTCTCTTACTTATTTATTAACTGAATGATCATTGAAAAACTAAATAAAAATATTTAGTTTCTGAAGGCTAAGATTTTTTAATAATAAAGATATTTAGTTTTTTTCTTTCATATGCATAAAATTGAAAGGTTTTAATTTTACTATTTTATTTATAATTATTTTATGATTTTCTTGTCAAATAGTTGACTAACAGATTACTCAGTTCGTTGTAAAATTTATGATCCTAGATATTCTATTTCTGTAGCACCTAGCTTCGTTAAAAAGCCATTAGCTCGAACCGGTATAGCATATTTTGTACCCTTTTATTACTGCCTCAATCTAATGCGGTTAGAATAGTAATAATAAAGAGGGAAATCCGTTATATCTCTACAATTACGCGTAACTATTCCGTTCAATGTTGCTAGTTTGCTCGATGTCATCGATTAATGTCCAAATGAAAATGCATAAGCGTATTTATTTAATAACAGTACATTGATCTCGAGCATGATTACAATTTGCGACTTAACATTCCGCTACTAATCTGCTTATTGCGGAAATGGATCAGGCACATGACAATTTATCCTCCTGTCACTTCGCAACGATATTGAATCAGTTCTCGTTGCGATTTAACCAGTGTAACAAAATTCCGATTCGATTGTATGTAGTATGATACGTCTTTCTTATCATTCAAAGCAAGTTTCTGATCTTTCCTTCTCCATTAATTTTACTCAATTCTTACATACAACATTCTATTTTTCTAAATGTTCAATATCTCAATAGATTTTTTATTTTTTCTTATTAGATTTCTCGTTTTTTTTTTTAACAATTGGTAATTTTGAATGAAATTAAATTTAAATTCAATTTTTGAAGTTCAACTCTCTCGTTATATGGAAGATATTGAAGGATATCAAAAGGGGAAAAAAATTAAATGTGAACTTCAAAAATTAGATTTAATCTTATTTCATTCAGAATTGTTCAAACTATGTTCAAAATTATACCATCTTATAAATTTTTTATTATTTTATTAGTATAATGATATAACATAAAAATATAAGACAATCTTGTTCAATTATAATCTGCAATAAGCAGATTACAGTATTCGAGCAGTATTCGAAAATGTATTCGCATATGTAGGCAGTTTTGGATGTTCATCTCACTTGCGCGATTACAACATAATTTTTATCTTCTGAATTTAAATAATCGAACCCATTCGTTCTTCAAGACTTTCATACCGTCACCTGCAGCATATCTATTATCAGAATAGATAGATAGAATATTAATTGGGCGATACATGAAAAGTGTGGCGTTGGAAAACATGTCGTGACGACGGGGGGCAAATGTTACGCTCTTTCGTCACGATCAGATAGCTAAAGGCTTGCGTAGAACTCATTTCTTGGCTCCCATTGCTGTTGTGTTACGTGTAAGATATCGTGCGACAAGAATTTAATATAATTTATTACGATTTTTGTTCGAAATTTATATTCATATAAATCATTTTAAATACTTTCCTCATTGTTTAAATACAGTGAACATTTTAGATAAATATGTATATTTTAGAAATATATTAGAAAAAAAGATTTTTATTACTTCTCTTGATAAACATATGATATGTATAATATACCTACTATTCTTCAGAATATTTAAGATTTTTTAAAAAGGTTTTGGAATGAATCTTCGCTTAGAATAAGTTTTAATAAATTTTTCTGTTATTTTAATTATTTAATATTAAGAATTGTTAAAAATCTAAAATGAAATCATTTAAAATACTAAAATTAATTAAAATTTTAATAAAACTAATTATAAGTCTACTTGAAATTACAGTAAAAGGAGTAAAAGATTATAAAAATATTGTTTTACACAATATAAATATTTATAGCCAAGTTATTTTCTTCATTTAATTAATTATACGTGCATTTAATTAATTACATACGTGATTCGCATATTATTAATTTAGTCGTGTAATTTAATGAAACTGTTATAATGAACTTGATATAAAATTTCGATATATATGACAAAAGATTCTAAATATAATCGCGCGTCAAAATTGTACATGAGCATCTAGCATCTTGGTTCTTTGACGTATTATACATCGACTGGTCCAAAATATCGTTCCAATCAACGTGCGATAAGCCGATTAACGGATTCGATTCACCTTTTCTACTCGACTCTTCGATCGTCATTGTATCCGGAGGATCGCACAGCAATTTAACGTGTATGGAATGGGCCCTTCGTTCTTTTTTGCGCGAAAGCAACCTCTTTCAGCCGTCCATTAACGCACTGCTCATCCGGTGGCATTTAAAGCAATTCTTATGCATGGAAGAATGTACTATTAACGAACTTTCACTAATTTATTTTTTGCCCACAGGATATTCAATTATCTGTAATCTTATAAATTGTCAGCATGATAAAGCTATGTTTCTTAAGCTCCGGTTGAACATTTAATTAAGCCTATTATTGATTTAAATTGCGAATTTGTTAGTTTTATAATTCTAAAATTATACATATGTATATCCGAAAGAAATACTGGCAACATTAAAACATTTCTAATGAATAGATAGCTTTATAAAGAAAACATAATATAAATACGAACCTAAAGAATAGATACAAAATATTATAAATTAAATATTAATTGACTTCCATTATAAAACACACATACGAAGTGTTCTATAATTATATAATATATATAGGGGCTCCTGAGGGGCTTATTATGAAGATTAATTATCGAAAACGCTTATATTCACGCAATGAAGTTTTGAAAGTTTTAAATCTTGAAGAGATATAAAATTATGTGTATTTAAAGTGAATGAATACGCGTGAGAACTGCTTTAATGTTTCAATATACTTATGAATAATTATTCGCGAAAATTAATTATTCGCGTAGTGAATAATAATGATTCAAAGAAAATAGCGTTTCGAGAAAATATATCGAGCGACTCGCACTGCTACCTGCTGGCTTAAGTGTTATCGTACGAATGATAACGACCGATCCGGTCGGCGTACTTACGGCGCGCTACGCAGTGATACACAAACACCAGCGGGCCACGCGCCAACCAAAAATTTTGTGTGTGCGTGCGTGCGTGCGTGCGTGTGTGTGCTCACGCGTATTCATTCACTTTAAATAAGGATCTTAGCGATAGGGGTAATAGAGAGAAATGTTAAATTATCGGTTTATATAATTAATAATTTCTTGAACAACACCTGGTAGAAATGTATGCAATTTTCTTAAACCTCCATTCAGTTACTGTATTCTCATTAGTAACAATATTGTGTAAGAAATGGATAAGAATTTGATAGAGTTTTATTCAATGGCTGAAACAGCTTTCTTGGTACAAATATGTGCAATTTGCCTAAAGATCTGCTCAATTATTATTTAGTATTAATATAGATTATAATTAAAATACTGTGTAATCGGTTTATTGTCTGTTTTTGTTCAATATGAAGTATTTCATCTTGATTGGGATTCTAGTTTTACTTTTCAGTTACTAGACAGAATTAATGCAAAATAACTGTCCAATAACTATTATACTAAAAAAAATGCATGAAATTTCTATCAAAGTTAGAATCATGGATGTATCTTACATGAAATATCTAAAATGCGATACAAGTGTAATTTATCTACAATTTATCTACAATTTTTTTTGATTTATCCGTTTCAAATTGAAAATATATAATATTACGCGATATATCAATATTAGATTAATTAACTATACAGATCATTTATTCATTTGTATTGAAATAAAAGCAAAAACAAATAGGAGTTATAAATTCGTGTAAACTTTCTTTATTGTGATAATATTACTTTTATAAAGACACGTAAAATTATCTGTTGACTTACACGTGATTTATTAATTATTTTCAGGTTGAAAAAATGGAGCAATGATCTGCCAACAATGTCAATAGTGTCAACACGAGTGATTAAAATAATCATACCGATCGTTTAATAATAATTTTTCGTACATTTCACGAATTACGCGTCGCGTATAATTAAATTCGAGAATGTCGCGATAATCATAATTATAATAATCATAATTATGTTCCCGCAAGTGTTGTGCAACGAAAGAATTTGAGAAGAAGAGCAGACCTAAGAGACATCGGATGTCAACGGAGCAATTATGAGGTAAATGATTCATTATTTATTATTTTATTTGTTACTCTTACCCAGAAATAAATACTGCGCGAATACTGTATTTTAATATATTAATTTTTATTCAGAAGTTTTATTCAGTAATTTTCACTCAGAAGTTAATTGATATTTTCGTATATAATTATAATTTTTAATTACATTTAATCTTTATAAGAATACGCAATTAAAATATATAAGTCAGTCATGTGATATTCTGTGCATAAATTGATTATTTTGATGACGTTAGATCTTTGATGGTAGATTTTTGAAAAAATTTTTTGAATAAGATACATATATTTTGTGTGTACATATATCTATACATACATTTTATTCAAATCAATATTTTTGCAAGGTTTTACTCTTGTTATGGGAAAGTAAGTCGTTTATGGACATTAAAATCACTATAAGATCTCTTTATTCTTTACAATACTAGAATTTTATTTTGTTATTGAGAAATTTTCTCTTCTACATATTATTACGCGATTAACAGACCCTATTGTTTTAAGAGACAGCAATAAATCACCCCGTCTTAACGTGTAATTGTATCTTGGTTATTTGTGCCTCTCTTAGCAGTTATCCGTTCTAAAACTGGACTAGAGAATTTGTTCCTGGGGCGAGAACGACGAAATTACGCGTTCATGCGGGTTGCAAATTCAAATTGCTCCGTGCGGACCACTTTGAATGATTATTTTTATGGGAATAAAGGAATAAAAATTAATAATGTTGTCATTAACAAAAATTTTCGGTTTAATTGTGATCAATTATAAAATAAAATTTTCAGAATATATTCTTTTTGCTTACGTATTTTTTTAAATGCTTATAATACGAAAAAATAATAAATATTGATAATAAAAAATATTGATAATTTAAAAAAATATTGATGAATATTGAAATATCTCTATTTTTTAATATTTTAAAGTTTGATAAGAATATCTTTTTAATATGTTCCATATATTATATTTTAAATCGTATCAAAATAAACTTTTAAGTGATGGTTTGTAATCGAGATAGTTTTAGATGCTATTGTTAGATTTTAGTCTAAGGTTAATACAAATCACGTCACGAAAATCCAATAGTAATTCAAGAGGTTCAATGAAACGAGTGTCGGATAATTAATTCGAGTGATCCCTACATCCCAGGCAGTATTCTCTTCTGTCTTTCCGCTCGCTCATCGTCTTTTTACATTTGCCGCCGTTTGTTCGTCGATCGTATCGTGCTGCGGTTGATTTTAAATCAGAAAGTTAATTAGACGCGTTTCGTCGTGTTTAATGTCGCCCAGCCGCAGTCATCCATCCGTCGCGTCACATCGCATCACGTCGCATCGTATCGCTCGGTTATACCCTTTAAGTACGACAGAGAACATGCAGCACACGAATGCACGGTTTATACCGCTGTGAGCGGTTTGCATTATGCGAACTAATTAAACTCCAATCGATGCCGGCACTCGATGTCATGACGGTGTTGCTCTCTTTCTTTTTCACGCCAACATGTCCATCGTCACACGTCGTCAATGTACATGTTCTTGTACTCTGTTTGTATGAGAGATCTCCGCGCAATGCGAGGTTTACTCTTTTCGTTCTAATCCTTTCACCGTCTGGAACAATGACTTTGTCGTGAGACGACATCGTGAGTTTATCTCCGTGAACACGAACTAGAGAAGTTTATTTCTTGATAAGATATACGGTATGTTAAGAGCGTGTCTCACGTTTTCGAAGTGTCACGTTTATCGATTCAATTGATTGTTGCCCTATTTTTTCGGGATCGTACAAAATATTATAAACGTACTATAGACTCTATTTTATAGCTTACGCAATCAAAAGATCAATATGAGATAGTTTATTCAATATTTTACGTTACTAGGATTCAATAATATCTTTTCGCTTGAAGTTAGTTGTTTCAGACAAACACAAGTGTTTGTATATAATGTATATAATTACAATATTATGATTGCTAAGTTTCGATTGCTTCGAGTAATGTAATTGAATTTAACAGTCACAAGTACACAAACTTCTAGATACAATGCATCTGCCTGAAATGCTAACTTTAAAGAAAGCATTAGCATTATTGAATTGCAGTCTATTATACTATTAAGGACACTTCTGTATATTTAATACCAATTTAATGAAAATGTCAAGTTAATAAAATTAATTAATATTATAAATAATACGTCATATCGTAACGCTGATATAACTTTTCATATTACATATCTTTTCGATTCGTATCATTTTGATCATTTTCTTAGGAATGTTTTCTACCTTGCAGTTTTTTCTTTGAAGTTTATGACATGACAAAGCATTCTTGAAGATACCTTTTGTGAGGTCTCTTATAAAGCATATTCAGGATGGTATTATTGTGAATGTATATGTCGTATATTAACGCATGATGAAGAAACTAACGAATAAAAGAGATTCGCGAGCAGGTAACTCAGTAGGGGAACTCGGATAATTGGGAATCATTTCGAACTTGACCCTGTCAGCGTGAATTCACCGCGCCGAACGTGGTATGTTAATTCGACATAATTGGGAAGCTAGCCTGTCTCTCGACAATAAACCCAGATCTCCCTTTATTCCCTAACCCCATGTGTCAAGTTTCTTTATGAATTATTTTTATAAACTGATTCACGTTTGTATGACAAGATTTATTTCGTACAAATCTATTATGTACGTTAAAAATTTAGCTTAGGTATTCATGGTTCAGTCTTATCTTTGAGACATTGTATTTTTCTTATTTTTGAGTATAATTTTAAGATGTCATAAACCAGTCACAGAATCATATTAATCTTTTAAGAGATTACGTCAATTGCAATCTTGAAATAAGAATGACTATGAATATCAACTTATGAATAACCGATCGAATATATAATATTTCGTGAAGTTTTATGAAGAACATGTATATCTTGATGAAACTTTGCTTACCTCTGCCACCAGCACTTTTTATCCTGTAACAGATTAAATAGAAATTTCGATGAATCATGAGAAATATTTGTTATTAATTATTTTATAAAGATAATTATGATAATAATACACTTGATTTTTTTGAGAAATTAATTACTTCAACATAACGAAAAAGCAAGTGAGAGTATTTTACTGAACATAAGTCAGCAATGATTATTTATACATATTATGAATAATCAATATATTAAAAATAAATGCTCTAAATTATTCCATATGATTATTTTTTAAGTAAAAATTAAAATAAGTGAAGAAACATGCAAGTTAGCAATCAAGTTTAATAAATCATCTAGTATGAGAAGGCCGTAAAGAAGGATGAGATTGCGATCACGAAAACCCTCGTTTCCTGGCTACCCAAGAATTCTAATCGAGATCTGACCACAGTCATGATTCTTTCATAATAGTGTTCATGTACCATTTCCTCTCTTCTCGCTCTTTTGACATCCCGTTAGTCTGTCACTTGCCGGATTCGCACTGAATCAATCTAGTTAGCGATCGCTTCATCCTCGTTCTTAGTGTCGATCGACTCTTTCGATTACGTATCGCCGGTAGGTGGTAATTTAAGAGAATCAACCGCGTGCAGCTGTAAGATGAAACCGCGATCGTTTCGCGAATCTGTCGGCGCGATGATCCGTATCGTAATGCTTGACCGTTCTTCGCGAGAAGCCTTCGAGAGAAGTATCATAAAAATTGCACTGGATAGTATGCAATAGAATTTCAATTTAAACGGTCATTAACTCTGATTGATTTTATTCAGCAATAAGTAAATTTAACGAGAAAGAGTTAGTTAATTCCGTATCAAGGTAATCTTCGATCGTTTCTCTTTTCTCATTTATTATATATTAATGAAAAATATGCTTTTTGAAAAGAAAAATACTAACCTTCGACAATGGAGAAGAGTCATCATTACTACTGCACCGATACCAGCTGATACTAAAGACACTATCACAAGAGTCAGCACCCATCCAAGTTCTCCAGGAGCTTCTGTAAAGAAAATTCAGAAGTTATAGGTTTAATATAGGCAAAATTTTTGTTACAACTATATTGAAACGGTATAATAAATTATTGATTTTTATCTTACAAATTCACATTTATTATAAAAGAACACAAAGTGTTCTTTTATAATAAATGTTTCTTTAAAATTTAGTAGTAAAATTTCTTACAACAAGAAATATCAGAAAATATTAAGAGCGAAGGCTAATCAGAATTTGTAGATTTCTGTATTTCAACGATAATAGATGTGAAGTATAAGTATATAAATCTGTTGTCGCTAAAAAATCTGACACCTAAAGAATGCGTCGACTTGTCACCGTTTTCGGTTTTAGTCCCACCGCATTGTCGTAATTTCTTCAGGTAAGTTCTGGACCTTTGCCAAGTCATATATATATGCAACACGAGCATCATATAAATCGGCTCTCGAGATCTTCGCACAGTACGCGCGGGCGCCCCATAATTGGCTTACAGTCTCATCCGGCGCGTCCCGTTTCCGCGCAGCGGGATACCCGCAGGTTTATTAGGCGTCCTTCGCTATTATTCCTGCCACACACCTACCGAAAGCATTCTGCGTCCCTTACCTATCCCACTTATCCCCGTTGAAATCGTTTCATCTCGGATGTGCACCAGCAGCGATCTCGCGCACTTAACGAGGCCTGAGATTATCGTCCGTGCGAACGTAATTAAGAGAATCGCACCGCAAGTTTATTACGAAGAAACGGCGGCCACGAACGAGCATATGATGAAAAGACGATGGAGGTAGGTTCTTCTCGGTACGGATCAGCCGATTAGTCGGAGAATTGTACTTCGGGCGCGACCGGCGGCGATTGAACAATTCGCGGTCGGCCGCCGATGATTTCTCGCAACCTCTACGTCTGAAGAGTACTTACACATTTGCCGAATGATTCCCGACCAGTTCTCAGTTGTTTGCATAGCCGTCCTTCGCTGAAACGCGAGCTTCGAATGAGATAACTGCGCGCCACCGAGCGGTTTCTTTCCCTCACTCCACGCTCATTAGTCGGGTCTTATGGTTCGTGTTATCGTGAAATATCTTAAACCTGTACAGAATGTTTCTGATCGGTCTTTACTCAAGGTCTTAATCACGACGATTCCCTCCAGCCGACGCGACTTTAAACATTGAAATGGAGATTAGCGACGAACGCCCGCGGAATTACAAATGAGAGAACGGGATAATTAAGTCCCACTGATCGCAGAATTATCCGCGAAAAGGACATCGTAATGCGCGCTTCGCATCGCTCTAACCGACGCGACGACTTCGTTCGCATCTTCGCTCGTTGCAGCGACATTAATCGCAGTTTTCGAATTCCGCCGAGCAGTGCTTCTATCTTAAGACCATCCTAAGTATGCTCGTTCGGAGAGGTAGATTCATTACGCTCTTGTCACACGGCTTCCCATGCCGTCGGTCTACCTACGCATACGTGAGTTTATATGTACTTCAAGTTGTCGACACTGTAATCGCTCAGGGCCCGGCGAGCTTGGAAAAGGGGCTTCCGAAGGAGAGGAAGTCGTTCAAGGGAGAAGGAGCTGCCCGTGATCGAGAGCTGGTACTCGACTCTGCATACGAATGCGCCGTTAATGCTGCTTCTTCACGATTGTAAGGTAGCTCAGGTAGCGATAGGGGGATGTTGGACAGGCCGGCAAACTTTTGGAAGCTAATAATTTTTGGATAACGTCCATAATTAAGCATGATTAAACAAGAAAGTATTTTTAGGGAAGAGATTTTTTTTGCGAGGAATTTATAATTCAGAAAAAGAGTTAAACATTTCTGAATACGAAGTTATTTTATCAATTTATAAATGATTTAAAACATTTTAGGCTGTCTTTCTACATCCAATTTTGAAATATAAATAAATATTCTCGATTAAATTGTCTTATTTTTAAATTATCATATTAATATTCTTAGTTAAATTATTTTAATTTTGTTAATATCTAAGGTTCTTTCATTTAAAATTCATAAAACTAAAAGATATTTCTGAATAAAATTAATTTGTTCTTGTAACAGACGAATCGAAAATTGATTGGGCTTAGAGTGGGGTGCATTTAACACGTCAACATGTATCTTCGAATTAAAGGCAACATGTTACATTGAGACTAGAAAGTTAAAAGGAAGGAGCGAAAGAGAGGAGAAATGGTAAAGCCCGTCTATCAGCGTCACGTTCCTAACGTGAACATAACAGCATGCACGCTGCGGTTGATAACGCTTACAAGAGAGTTATCAATCATCCCACGCCAAGATTGACCACCTAGACCAATGCGTGTTAATGTCGGCCAGCATGCGCGAGTTCCCTGTTACAGTTATCTCAGTAAATTGTTTTGATCTATGAATAGACCGAGCTAGTTAGGTAGTCTCTTCAACCTGTATGTCAGAGTTAATATCTTTTGTGAATCTTTTCTCTCATTAGCAACTGAAATTTTAATGATGTAGAAATTACGTTTAACTGTATATCGCATTTTTTCTTTTTTATTTTGATTGATCAAGTGCAAACGTTTAGCAAGATGTCTTCCGTAATGTATTAGATCTTATCTTAACTCTCTGCCGGCAATGTTGAATTTTAAAGGCATAGTTAATTTTTTGTTTGTTTCGTTGTATTCTGTGCATATATTATAAAATTATTCGAAATGGATTCCGGTAGGAATTATTCCATTTTTTTATTATACTTATTTATATATAAACAGTTATATTTATTAAGATCTGTCAGTGATTTCGGTTGCTCGAATGACTGTATTGATGTAACGTACACTTTTTTCAGTATCATGATCATATAAAACGCAATTTATCTCTTCTCCCTTGTAAGAAATCGCGATCATCCGCCACTGTTTTCGCGATCAGGCCGACCGCAACATCTGCTTCACCTCTCACATATTATCCACGATCGCGGTTTAATATACGACGAGCTTAGTGTACGCTCGCTTCATCGCTTTACCGTTTCAAAAGCGATCGACTGTTAGACATAAATGAAAATAAGAACGAAGCGATAAGTTTTTCGCTTGGAGTCATAACTTCTCTCATAGATGATACTATACGATCATTTAATCTCGTTAGATTCTATTGCGATCCGTTGGCAATGCGCGGTTAAAGGATAGTCGTATTCTTTGAGCAATTTTAATCACATACATGAGATTTAAAAAGCAGTATAATATATGTAACAGATATTAGTAATAAGATTAAGATTATTAAATGCATAGTTATAATTGTATTAATCTGGAGAAATTTTTGCCAATTTACAATATCCGAATATCATTTGATCATATTAAATGAGAAATCGATGTTCGTCTTTACTGTAGACATTTTTCCTTTTTTCTTTAAATATTTCAATTTTATTAAGTGATAATTGAAACTTATATTTCGCACCCTTGACAAAATTTACTTTTAACGAAGTTAAAGTTTTTAAAAGTAATTAAGAGTTTACTTAAAAAATTTTGAGATAATTTAAAAAAATGTATAAAAGGTTAAACCAGAATAATCTAAAATTTTTAAAGTTTTTAATAAAGGATTTAATATAATCGGTTAGTTTCATCGCGTTAGTTTCTTTCTGTTGTTCTTAGTAAGTAAGTTTTAAAGTTACTTTAAAAAAAAGTTTAAAGTGTTCAAATTAATTTTTATTTCTTAGATTTTCTCTACAGTAAATTTTATATATTTTTTTAAGTTTTCTAAAGTAAATTTTCCCAAGAGCATTGTTGGCTAATTTTAAGAATTTTGTATTGAGTAATGGATGGTGATATCAAAGCGGAAATGAATACATTGATCTTATTTTTTTTTGTCGTTTCATTGACAAATAATTATTTAGAGCATTATATTTTCGGATAAGAAAGTATATTATTAAGGCTCGATTGTAACATTATTTTAAGTGTGACTTAAATAATCCCTTTCTATCTCTGTCTCCTTAAAGCGAGACAGATAGAGTTTTAAGTCTCGCTTAAAGTCAAAGTGACATTGGTGCAACTGGGCCTAAAAAAAAAAAACTTAAATGTTAGTAAATTTATGTTATTATTAGTGACGTAAATAGAGAGATTTGTAATTTTACGCCAACGCTTCGTAGCAAACTGTATTTTTAATAAAGTTACTATATATATAGTTCAGCTAGCTTTGCATAAAAATAATGTAACAATGCAAACGTCTTTTCACATGAGGCCGTGTTTCGCTGCTGTGGAAATACGTATATTTATTCAAATGAGTTAATAATAAAAACGGTGAAATGGATTCGTGTCACAATACTTTTTGGATAACAATATACACGCCAACGGTTTATGCATGGAATCGACAAACTTCGCTGATCGGTAAATTCAACGCTGTTCTGCCATTATGAGTTTCTCAACCGGTCTTCGCATACCGTTAAAGTTTCTCATCGAGATTTCATCGATAACCACCTCCTCGTGGTACACTTAATATTTCTCTAGATTTCATTGATAGTCATACGCCTACATTTTTTATTGATTCTAGTGTTCATGTTTTATTATATGTGTGTGTGTGTATATATATATATATATATATATATCGCGCGAATTCTCTTTTTACTGGCTTCGCAACCGTCTCGTTCCATCGAAATCATTCTGCGATCCATTTCGACAGGTGGCCCAGAGTCCGCCTCGTATTTCAGGATTCCAGACTCCAATTACGAACTCTGCGAATAACCAAGCACCCTCTCTCTCTCTCATCTCTCCCTTTCTTTTTTCTCTCGGGAAGCTTTCGCGACCCAGTCTGGGATCTAATTTCCGATTTGTACTCGGATTCGTGGGGGGTCGATATGTGAAATACCGAATCGCAGTACGTTAGCATGCATTTACACGTGTTCGCAACTACCGGCAACGATCACGCTATGAACATTAATCACATTAAGTTGACTCAGTTTTGTTTTACACGGCATATATTGGTTCAGTAAAATTGAAGTAAGGTTGTTTACATCACGATTATTGGAAGCCAATTACTCAGTTATTTATATGAATATTCGTGTCGTTTGATTATCGCCGCTTATTGGGCGTGATTCATTCTGATTATCTTACGGACATTCTGGCTTATACTGGCCTGTTTTGTGCACGCTGTTACAGCATTCCGTAAAATTTTTGTGTGAGAGAATTGGCGGATAACTTAGAAAATATAATCCAGAATAATTTTCAAAGTTTGGACTTTGGTAAAGAAGGATGGAAGGATTATGTTCCATTAAGTAAGATAGCACTTTATGCAATCATTATGCAAATTAGCAATTACTCGCTCATAGGTATATACATGAAATTATTA
Organism: Atta cephalotes; assembly: GCF_000143395.1. Classification (NCBI taxonomy): domain Eukaryota; kingdom Metazoa; phylum Arthropoda; class Insecta; order Hymenoptera; family Formicidae; genus Atta; species Atta cephalotes. The sequence goes on along the minus strand of NW_012130113.1, from coordinate 478,843 downwards.
GTGACGTGTCTCGTTTAAGAAGCTCTTGATCAAATCGGGTGCGGCATATTCAATGCAAGTATGAAATATTTTATTCTAATTACTTTTGTTGATATTCTTGAGTTGTGTATACATTGTAAGAGTTGCAATCAATGAACATATCATTGTAACGTTGCATAAAATTTATCAAGTTGTTCTTTAATATTTAATCAAACTGTTTTTTAATATTTTTCTTGATTATCCATTATAAACCACAAATTATCCATTATAAACCACGATCGTCTTCATGCAAATCATATTTATAATAAAAATATAGAAAGTATAGAAAGTACAATCTCTATATAAAGCTTGAGTTATATTGCGCTATTTATTAATATATTTAATATTAAATGCACATGTGTGTGTGATGAAAATAGAATTCAAGATTCTTACTTATCGAATATATGCATAATTCAAAATGTAATTCATTTTGCTCATCATTCTTATTCGGAAGATAAGTGATGGTTTCTGTCGACGGTTTCTGTCACGAATTCTATCTTTGAAACGGCACCGCCGCAATCTGCATTATTTACGGCGTACAGGCGTGCGAACTCGGAATAAAAGCCGGTGGACAGACAACGAATATTTGACATGGCCAATTTGAATGCTAAGCGAGAGTGCCCTTTCGCTCTCCCGTCGTTGTGAAATTATGCCGCGGCTCAATATGCCTAATTACGAGCGAGTTGTCATTATCTTTGCCCCAAGACTTCCTCTCCCTTTATACGCTTTGCGGCCTTAACGCCTTTCGACCGCGTAAAGGTAATTAGAGATTTACCTTAATTATTTTCTTTCCGCGATAAATGCGCGCTTCTCGACCACCTTGAAAAATTGCGCCGGCAGCGTACAATGCGCTAATATTTCAAATGCTATTACTGTTTTTCCGGCGATATCCTGCCATTTTGCGTTATTGTGTATATTGTGTATATTTCGATTTACTTTATAAATCGTATATATAAAAATCTGCTGTGATAATTCGTGCTCATTTTCTTGCATTTTAGCTTCTTAAAACTGTGTAAATATGAGCAGAAATTACATTGTCAATTTACGGGCTCGATAATATTCAAATATACTGAGAAAAACATAGTTAAAAATTTATTAATAAAACATAATGTTTATTTTACTGAAATAAATTCTTAATTAAATATGTGAAATAAAATTTTATTCATCGCAAATAAACTATCTATTTTTTAATTAATATTTTACAAAAATGTATATTTCATCATTGTGCAGTCAAATTTTTTTTTATAATCTATAAATATGTAAAAAAAATGTCATATATGAAATTCATTTGTAGTATTGACTTTTTCTTCTCAGTGTAGAAAGAGAATAATTAAGAAACTGATTATATACTCCAATTATTGGAGTAATAGCGAAAGCATTATCTGGATAAATCGAAATTCGACTGCTTGATTAATATTTTTAAATAGTATGTTATCGAATGAATTAGGGAGGGACTGTATCATCAGAGATAAAATGCAATTTCTGCTGATATTAGTTTTTGTTAATCGAAGTATGATATAATTTATTAATTACTTTTTTTTAACTTATCGTTGTTTTTTAGAGAGAATTACTGATTTATTGAATAATTTTCTTAACATGCTGCGGTCGAGGTCGTCGTTCACGTGCAAAAATCCCATTATTAACATCCTTTCACGCATAAATGCACTGTTCATGACTCATGACGTACACATTGTTAAAAGTTACATATATTTTTTGCGTCACAAGAACAGATTCAGCGATTGTCATTGTGGAATTGGCGAACTAATTAAGCGGTCATTTATATAATATATGACTGCATGACTAGTCAGACGTTGCGACAAACGTTCCGCGTCCACGATCCGTCGGATTTCGGCCGATTTAGCTAATTATCGAAGGCAGACTTTATGTAACGTAGAAAGAAATACGAGTCATTCATTAATCATCATTAAAGAATGATTCGGCGCCGCAAAAAGGCTCGCGCGAGATTTCTCGTCTCGAAAGATGGACGCATGTGTAAAAGCGACGTTGAGTTGTGCATGCCTCCTCTTCTCTCTTATCTTTCTTACACAGAAGAAAGCTTGCCAAAAACTGCCTGTGGCTTCTTATATCCGCGATTCATTGAACTTTCTTTCAGGTTTATGTTTGAAAACAGTCAATTGTCATTCATTGCGGCTTCTTAATCTCCATTAGCCATTACTCGGGAATGCATCGAATATTAAATGACTATCATTAAACCTTATCTTCTCCATTAATGAAAGACTAAAGAGATTTAAATTAAATTAATTTTTCTCGTTATATATAAGAAATCCGCTGAACGATGTATCGATAAAGACGTGTATTTGATGAATTTTGATATTCTTTTATTTTATTAGTGAGGTTGTTTTGAATAGCTCTTCCTCGTGTAAAAAATTATTATAGATAATAAAAAAGGTAATCATTCGCTAATTCATTCGTTTCATGTATTTCGATATCGAAAAGCGATATCAATGTTATTTGTGTTTTTATAATAAGTTAAAGAAGATGTGTGTGTGTGTGTGTGTGTGTGTGTGTGTGTGTGTGTGTATGTGTGTNTGTGTGTGTGTGTGTGTGTGTGTGTGTGTGTGTGTGTGTGTGTGTG
>NW_012130113.1:452927-476209 GCF_000143395.1 Atta cephalotes | reverse complement strand
AATATTAATTAATTTCTATAATTAATTTACTATAATATATATATATATATATATATATATATTATGTTTATTATGAAATACATTTTTCATATTTGCTCTTAATATATTTTCTATATTTATGATTCTGTTATTATTTAGTGATGCTTTTTCTACTATTTAATTTGATATTTGATTATTTGATAATTTTTTCCGTCTTCCAATTACTTGTGATTTGTCAGAAAGAAATTCCTAGTAGCTGTTATTCTGTTCGCGTCAAAATGCGACGTAAATAAAATAAATTCTAGTTGGTAATCTAGTCATCAGGTGTTTTGTCATCTTTCGCAGAAGCGAAAACGAAATGGTCTGGACGAGTTGAATAAGACATTTAGCAAGTCTGGTGGTTTACCACGAAACGGACGAAGCAGTGACTCAATGTCTTATTTCTCGGTATCCACAGCACCATCGATAAATATGTCATTAAGAACAATAATTTACCCGCCACACCGAGGACTGGCGGACACACCAGGGGGTCTTTCAGCCGCGTCTTTCTTGCCAGAACAACATTGTTCATATACTGGACGGTCCACAACATCTTCGTGCTTTACATACCTATATAAGTTTTTTGATCGATTCGAATCGATTTAATAAAAATTTTTCTCCGTAACACTTTGACGTCTAGTTTCGAGAGAATACCTTCATATTAAATTTTGTAATTCCATTCAAATATAGAGACATTGAATTCAAGCGAAAAATATATTTTTTTTGAGTGTTGTAATATGCAAATTATATCTCGTGATTTTTTTATTATATAAAACTTAAAAATTTGTTAAGTAAAATCGATCGAGAAATGTTTTAAATACAAATAAAAGAAGAGTGCCATTTTCGGTGAAAGTGAATTTTGATACTTACGTTAATAATATTCATATGTGAATATATAAATATAATTATCAATAAGAATATTATTAAGCATCAAGATGTTTTGACTGAAAATATCTCTTATTTATGTTAAAAATTTGTTTATGTTTTTGATAAGAAGAGAACAAGTCTCTCTAAATTCGTTGAGTCAGGAAATAGAAAGAATTGCTTAAAATTTGCGAGACCGTATATACCATGATAATTGAGTTGTCATCTTCTGTCATTATCGCCACCGCAACTTTAATCGTTCACTCTTTGAACTTTGTGAACGAAAGGCTTGGCGAGGTCTAAGTTCATTTTTGCGGGTCTTATCTGTTGACTCTGTTACTTCGCGATACTTTTTGCCGGTAATTTCTGCTTCTACAATTCCTCATGTTCACTATTTGTTATTTTTTCATTTTTTATTGAGCTGCGCTCGCGTTTTTACTCTTAATTGCGCTCTTTATATCTATCTGACTTGAAACGGCTGTAGGAAAAAATACGCATGAGTTAGTATCCATAAAATTTATGTTAGTGAGGAAATAATATTACTCAGCTTCGTTGAAAAGAATTTATTCCAAATTTGATAAACCTAAGATTTGTACAAATTTAATGTGTGCAATTACAAGATGGAATAATAAAATAAGAATAAAATTGCTGAGAAAATTAATTCGACTCTTTTTATAATTAATTATAAATAAAAACAAAATATGTACATTTTTAAAGTAAACGAATAGATAAAAAAATAAAAATGCAGGTTTGCTTTGATGTAATCATATTGTAGCTAGTTAAATGAATTATATTATAGTTATTTTCCATATTCTTAAATTGCATTAATTTATAATTTATATTAGTATCGATTAAAAAATTAATGACACTGGACATTATTAATTACTCAAAAGATTTTAGTAAATTTAAAATAATAGAAAATGCTTAGGTAGATAGAGAGGCAAAGTTTGGCTAACAATAATATCTATATTTTATTCATCGTTATATAGCATTTCGCATATAGCGTTATCGCATATGCCAGCGAAAAAACTCACACAATGACAGTAAATTTCGCATGATTATTCGAGAAATTAGTCGGTTGGACGCTCATAAATAAAACCCAGGTGACTAAAAATTTTAAAAGCATCGTTTGTGAAAGGTTGTCTCATCTACCTGATGGCTCAATATACCTGCTTCGGGACTCATTACATATTCACGTCTCTTTCACATTCGCCCGCTACCGGCTAAAACAAACGTATAAAGCAAGCCTGATAAGATATCTCTCCATAAATGCGCGTAAATACAGCGGGCTTTTAGCTATTGTATTATATCGACCATTTAACAGTGGTCATTATTTTTATTGATTTCCACCAGTAATGTGCGTTATATGGACAATAATAAACAAAGTATAAAATAATCTATATAAGTGGTAATACATTTTTCAATTTCATTTTATCAGACGACGCCGTGCTATGAAAAGCCAGTACAGTAATTATATAAGTGAAAAATCAATAATAGTTGTGAGGTTTCAGACGCGATGAATTTAATCCAATCGCAAATCACTTTTATTTGATCTTTCGATTTTCTTATAAAGATGGGGTCGAAGTGCAAGGATGTTGTAAGGTTTAAGAGATTCGAGGCGCTTCCTTTGTAGATTAATCGGCTGTTCGTTTATCAGGAGATATTTAATCCTGTTAGTGTTTAATTCTTAAGCATTTCTGTAAACAAATCGTATTCTAAATTAACAAATATTTCGTCAATATTTGTTCTTCTGTCTCCATCATTAAACTTCTTTCCGCATTCAATTTTACAATAAAAAAAATCACTGTAAATTACTGTAAATATTATTAATTTATTGTTTATTTATATGTTTATTAATCTATTTAAAAATCATAGAAAGTTGTTATCTCTGATATATAATATGAATACATTCACGTTTTCTACAATAAAATTAAAATAAAATTAAAATATGGAGGAACTATAAAACTAATAACTGAAAATATCGAAATACTTGGATATTGATATAAAAATATAAAAATATAAAATCAATATGCAATTTAATTAGCCATCAAAATATAATCTCTATTTTCTTTATTCTAATACAATAATGTTAAGATTGCCAAGTAATTTATTGTCAATATTTCATTACAATCTTTTTATAATCGTATGGCTTATACAATCTATCTTACAATAATCTTTTGCTTCTTTCTATTTATCATTCTAAAGCTGTACCGTTCAGTAGCTTTATCATCACCATAGGTCATAATCTCTCACAGTGGTGACGAAAAATCGATTATAGCTTTGAGTAAACGCCCTGCGTGCTAGGTGCATGCGTCTTCCGGACACATCGTAATTCACGCCGAAGACTTTCACCGTTAATCGTCCGTCGACTTTCGAACTCTCGTATATAAAAGATACGCGGCGTGCTGGGTTTCGACATGTAAATCATTTCGTTGCATTGATCGCGTTTTCGAAATGCGTGACTTATACTGCTCAAACATTTTTATTAATTCTTCAGTTAACGGCAGTAACGAGTTAATTCGTGGAAAAAAAAAGAAATTATCTTGCGGGAAAAGATCACGATTTCTCATGTTTTATGTTGTGCTAATCGACATTCGGTTGAATGTGCATATGAAATGTTGATGTGCCAGCGAAGCATGTCGGACGTCACAAAAATTCTGTTCAGATTCGCACTGTGCGGTCAAGAAGATTCGTACACGGTCGTATGATGACATTTCGAATTAAGAGACTGCTGAATTATTCATCCGGTATGGTCTGACCATGTGCGAAATATGAGCTGTCTTGATTTGATTGCAGTGGACATACGTTACGTCATTCTAATCTGATCGATATCTAAAATGATCGATATCTACCGAAAAAAAAGAGAAAAAGAAAAAAATAAGAGAGAGTGAACAAAAATACTGTTATTATATCATTATTATCTAGTCGAATATGACATACGATAAAATTCGATAGAATTTGTATTATCGAGTTTTTTTTACACCGCTCAGCCTTTCGTTATCTATGACTTACAATCGATAAAGCCATACAAGTTCGAATGGTAGATCATGATTGAAAATGTGTATAAGGTGTACATAACGTGCTCCGAGTCAGCACTCTGGTGATGAGGGAGAGTATGGTGCGGAGGAAATGCCGGGAATAAAGAATAGTCGAGAACAGATCCATCACCAGGTGAACGATCGACTGAACGGAGTTATCCGTCATCCCATCTCTAGGTTCCAGTCGAGATACTCCTCCACATTCGTTTCTCTCTCTCTCTCTCTCTCTCTCTCTCTCTCTTCTCTTCTTCTTCTTCTTCTTTCTTCGTCGGTCTGTCCGCGAAGGTGTGGCCGGCGAGACAGACGGACTGACAGTCAGACAGTCGGTTGTCTTTCTACGTGTATACGTGCGCTTCATCTCGGATCCTCTCTCTCTCTCTCGCTTGACATGCACGATAAAAAAGACGCGACCGCCGCAACGGCTTCCTGAAAGCATTTAATTGCCGGCCTGGCACGCGATCAAATATCAATTATCAACACTTTACAGAGTGAGAGTTCTTAAGTTCATCCTCGTCATTGAGCTGTGCAGAATAAATCGCTCTTATTTAAGCGAAACGATCGAACTCGCCGAATTGATTGATCATAGTGTTCGTTCATCTTTGAATCATTGACTGTGCATTTTTCTTAACAATTTGATATTTTAATTTTTTTGTATTCTTTATTTAATTTCGAGATAAGTAAATTTATAGTAAATAAATTTTAAAACAATTTAATTTTCAGAAAATATTTAAAAGTGTAACAAGTTTTTCATGAATTTAAGATTTAAATTTTTGTTTTAAAAGACTAATCTTAGAGAATTTTTTTACTATAGTTAAAAATAATTTTTATTAATTAATTGGCTGCAAAGTAAATGCATTTAATTTAATTAGAAAAAATCTTTAATATTTAATTCGTAAATATTATATGATCCACACGTACATACACAAAATTATCTTCGTTTGTTGAAATAAAAGCTTGTCTGTTACTTGCAACATGCTTGAGAAGAGAAAAAGTAATGATACAAATAGATAGATAGATAGATAGATAAATAGATAGATGGATAGATACGCGGAAGAGATTCAACTGTACTAGGCTTTGCAAAGCTCAGTAATGATGCATTTATCTGAATAATCTCACCAACTGGACATTGTCCTTCGTACTTAGTGAACGCGTCGCATTTAGCCGCGGGGTCATTGAACGCCGCATTCAGATTGCGTCGGTTGATCTCAGATCTGAAATCTGCCCTTCGAGGAGAGCGCGATCGCGCCTTGATTGGCAGCTTTCCGAAGCCGCCGCAATGGAAGAACCGAGCACTTCCCCGGAGGCGTAAAACGGTATCAATACGCTGCACGATGCAATCCGTACGCTAACAATAGTCACGATGATTATATAACATCAGAAACAACGATAATAATCTCAATAGTAGAAGTATCGTCGATGATTGCATGAGTACATAAGATATCTCAATAAAATTCTCTCAATAAAGAGATAAATATCTTGGTTTTTACAAGTAAGTAAAATATATTTTGTTATTCTATTCAAAAAAATTATTTGAACATATATAAATAAATGTTTAGAATGTTTGGAATGATTGATTAAAAAATTCTGATCCAGAAATATATTTAAATAATTTCAATTTCAATTTTGGAAATGTCAAATATCGGCCATGTTTTTTTAGAAATGCATTTTGTATTTTGATAACAATCCTTAATTATTTAAAAATGTTATTATACAAGATTTAAATAATAGAAATATAATTAATATAAATATGAGTGCAGAAAAAGTGTATATATTATTGTAAAAATCTGTAGATGCTAATAATATATTGGAAACGCAACAAAGCAATTCAATATTTATTCAATATTGATGTACACAGAAGTACATAATATATTAATATGTGAAAGTACAAATTATACAATTGATAGCTTTTCATAACGTGTCATGTAATGTCTAATTTCGTGAGTGAAACTTTTGGCATATTAATGGCATCTGCATGCATTAATAAGCAAAAAACTTTCTTTGAAGAACCAGTCGGTTATTCCCAGTGGCTGTTCGTGAGAAATACTCTGTGCTTATACAAACGGAGCTTAGTTAACGGAATCGTTCGCTCATATACTACATCAACCCTGAACTCGAGAAACACGCTCGAAGGTACTTGGTACACGTCAACGTCAGGTTCGTACCTACGTCGGATAAAAGTGTAAGAATAGAATCGAGTGGATAGGTTCTTCTGTGTGTGGCTCGTTCTGCGCTCGTTGGGCCAAAAAGAAGCGAAATAGAAAGGCACGGAGAACAAGAAAGATAGAAGAGCACTTCTTCACGAAGCCGGAGTATGTCTTTAAAAACCTTCTCAAGAGGCATGCGCGTTATCGTTAATAATGTACGAGAAGAGGTCCAGGAGGAAAACAAAGGCGCCATTGTCGCATTTTACGGAATGACATTACAGTCGGTCACTCTGGAATATAATCGATGAGTCGTAATTTGATGACTTTATTTTTTAACGTCATGTAATAGTGCGAATCATAAGTGTCGTCCGAAGAACTTTTTGTCTGTAGAGTTACTATTATGAACACGTATATTTAATAGAAAGTTGAAGATTTTATTTAAAAAATATCATAATATCATAAAAAGGTATAACTTTTTTCTATGACTATTCGATCATTTTATTTTTACATTTTCTTATATATTTTTTTTCACAGAAACTGAAAATTGTTATAGTATAATGATGCTACACTTAACGCAAAATTAGTACATTGAAATAAAATTAATAAAATCCTTATTCACATAAAAAAAGGTATACCTTTATTTATAATATCTGCAAAAAATGTATTGTATAAAAAATTCAACCTTTCACATTAATAAGATATCTTAATGATATGCGCAACAAGAAATTATAACAGCTCTCCAAATACAGTTTGAGTAAAATTGAAATAGAGCTTAATTATCTCACAGAAAGAGCTAAGTGTAGAAAATATCGACATCCATTTTACTTCTGGGTGGTTCGTATAAAATTCTGTGAAGAGCAGCCACACCGCGCAGGAGGTCGACAGCTTTCGCCGCAATCGGGGTAGGAAAAGTTAGTCTCTGCGGGTTGCCACCGGGTTCGTCGAATCTCCTGACTCACGACAATCGCCATGAATACTGTGGTATTTCTACGATGTTTAGTATAGAGATACGTGACGGGTGTTAACATCTTCTTTCGCGTTCTCACCTAACCGCACGCCCACGTGAAACAACGCGAGTTGACAAGAAGAAAGTTGAAAAGGGACGATAAATAACGACCGCTTCTGACGATCGATCGCGTCTTTACAAGCATTCCTAAACGAGCGCGATGCCATCGGCAGGTGGAACGCGGATGTTTCCGGTACCGCGCCACATTTCGTGTTGTCCAGATAAAGCAACTATGTTCGGCATAGCTCGGTAAGTGCCGCAGATAAGGAAGTCTCGCCGGAATGATTTCAACTGTCTTCATATAATCGTTTCTGGTAATCTTAATTATATTGAAATACTGTTGGAAACAGCAAAGCATAAATAGTCAGCTGCTAAAGGAAAGTCTTCGAGAAAAATTTAAATATGAGAGAAAGAAGATTTCCTAACAGTTCTTGGATAAGAATAAAAGTGTTTTTCTGAGTTACGTGTGTTTCTTCTCATTACTTTATACATAAAGAATTTAAAAAGTACAATAAAATTTTAATTCTGGTGCCTTTCATATCAGAAATTAATAAATATGATCGCCATATGATTCCTTTTACGATTACTATTTTATATAATTAAATGATGTTTGTTTACTGCATGTTGTATAAGAATGGATATTTAACGCTGCAGCACAGATTTTTGCATAATCAATCAATCAAAGTTTTCACTTTTCAATGAAATGGAAGGAAAGAAAGAATTCTAATTTGTTGACTCTCTTGTATGCACTATGCGCTATGAAAAAGTCTGTACTGCGATCTTTACATCATGGTAAATTCATCGGAATACACGGGGATTTTAATTTGTGGCGACATCGATTTTATTTCTTCTTGCAGAATCACGAACATATCGTCTGTTCTTTATCGATGAACTCTCTGAACTGCTGCATAAGGTGCAATAAATTGAAATGAAACAAATATATATTTATTTCACTTCAACTTATTGCACTGCGCCGGTTCAAAGAGTTCATCGATAAAGAACAGATGGATAATAGATTTTATTGGCATATCGCTGTTTGCGAGGCGTCGAAAAGAGGTTGCGACAACGGAGCGTAACGCGAATTATATAATCACGAAATATAATTGAGCGGCGTGAGATATCGCAGGTTAAATGAAATGTCATAAACCTCGCTCGCTATTTTAATGAAAACGTTAGCGCACTAGTGTACCGTGAGACTCACTAATTACTGCGTCCTAGCTATCGCCGCGGCATTACGTAGATTACGACAGCTTCGTAGTTGTGATTAATATGCACTATTATAAAGCAAACTTCGGTGCGTAATCTTTGAGTAATTTGTACAAGGAGACTGTCAAAAGGAAATAATATAGAGGACACGATAATTAACTCCGTACCAATCATCGTTAGCGGTGCGCTCAATCGCTGTTCGTTGCAGCAAAATTGTGCGATACATGAGCGCGCGCGTGGGCATCGATGTGCAATGCACTATCTCAGTAATAAACATACCATTATCCAATTTACCGTTTTCTATAATTCACGTGTGTGCCGGCGAACATAGCAGTACGCCGACCGCTTCTCGCAAGATTGATGATTTGCCTATCTACGCCAGCGATCTTTATTTACATATAATTAACTCGTGACTCTTTGAAGTTGAATTAATTATCCACTAAAATGCACGATTAATACGCTCACCAGTCTTAGTCTCTCTTCCTGTGTAATTTCTCCGCTTTCATGACAGCTATCTGATGGCATTAGTGAGCCTGCGATAATTCATACGTGCCTCTCCGCGAGATCGCGAATCATTTTTCATATCCATCATCGGCAGAATGAAGTCTACTTGTGTATTCATACCGGCGACACAATCGAGAAACTTTATAGACATTGAATCAATGCTTACCTTAATTATGAACGTTCTTATCCTATTACAGGATAAGAAATTGAGTATTATATCATTTGAGTATTATATCATTTCGCTTTGTTTCGTGAAGCTCTTTTTATTTTTTATTTCTTTCTTTTGTTAATATCGTTTTTAATAAATACACGAGTCTTTATCCATGTTTATCAAACAATAAATCAAAATACAAAAATAATATTCCTGCATTGTGTAAATTAAACGAATCAATGTATAAATCTATAATATATAAATTTCATTTTGAAAAAGAAAGTACGCACATGATGTACATATATAATTATTTAAAATATTATCACTTATTTTTTAAAATACATTTATAGATTCATATATCATTAATGCATCCATATTTAACATGCCTTGTCGCTAATAATAAGATGATCGTTACAAAATTTTTTTAATTATACACTAAAAGAAAAAATTGGCTGAATATAGCATAGCACTTTTAATTGATTATAGCAGACAATTTTTGGTTGCGTTAGCCTATCGAAATCTTATATTGACATTGTAGATAAGCTAAAACAATCAAAAATTGCTGCAACAAAATATTGGCTGTTGCAGTCAATTAAAAATGCTAAGTCATATTTTATCATCTAATTTATTGTAGCAGCCAATCTTTTCTTTCAATGTACAAATCGTTTCCTTAAGAAGCGATTATATTCATCAATTAATCTAACATTTTTTATCATATTTTTGGATTTTCTTTCAATTAAAAAATGTTCTATTCTCCATGAAACGACAAATTAAATTCTAACGCATGCAATCACGTAATCGAAATATACGAGTGATAGTCTTCGCATTATTCGAATACAGCTTCGCCGGGGGAGGGGGTCCTGCCAATAAATCTACGTGGGCGAGATCGGCTTTTAGATTAAAAGTGTACGGCTCGGGGGCACATAAAGAGGCGGGAAGGTGGGACTCAAGAGTTAGCCCATGAAATTTCTCGCACGCACGAGACCTCCTTGCTACTTGTTCTCGTTTGCATTCGTCGGCATCGCGCGATATACAGGCGCGAAGGTGCTTACTTTCGTCGCAGCGAATGCTCGACATTGTGGCTCGTTGAAAAAGGAAGATATGGAGAGGAGCACGGGAAACGACGATGTGAAACAGTAAAGAAGAAGAAGAGGGAATGGAGGAGACGGAGGAGATGCTTACCGTTGAACTAAGGGAAGCCTCGTTACGTTCTCTTGGTCCAGGCGTATACGCAACAAGATAACATCAGTCCAGTGCGGATATACGCGAGAGAGTACGGCTACCTGCTGGTTATCGTACCATGGAAATAGCAAAACGTGCTCGCAGGCATAGCGTGAATTAGATGTACAATTTTTGATTATTTAAAGGAGGGTTTTATTTCGAATTATGCAGAGAAGTTTAATTCTATTATATCTATGGGATAATTAAATGAAAATATCAATTTTATTCTGAATAGCCCAATTATTCCCTGTTACAATTAATGCAGTTATTAATGCTTTAATCTAACTTAGAGTCCTAGAAACCGGAAGTGTTTGAACGAGAGTGATTTACATATCGTAACTTATTATACTCATTATTTCTTATTTCTTTGAGAATCAAGACTGTGCAGCGTAGTTCGCTTTGCTTAATGTCATGGTGCAATTAATGTTTGGCAATTTATACACGCACCGTTATGCGTCCCACATTATTAAATCGATTTATATTCCGATGCAGAGATTAACCACTTTATATAAAACATAAAATTTCTAACACAATAAGAGACAAATATTAGAGACAGACAAAAGTAATTACAAATATATAAAAGTTTGTTTTTTCGATATGTTTATTTATATAGATCAAAAAACATTATTTATTATATAGCTCAAAAATATATATCTAGTCATAATATAGATTATTTTTACGAATGTATTAAATGCCATAAAAGATTTTTATGATAAAAAATGAGCAAGTCCATTTATCTTTGATATTTATATATTGATCTATTTTGTTATAAAGTTTTAGAAATATTAATATCTCTACACAATAATTAAATCTATAATTTTATTTATAATATAAATAAAAAAAATTCAGTCTATATTATATAATAAAATATATTGTAGATTTGATGTCAAAGCATTTTTTACGATATTAAAGGATTGCAAAAATGAATTAAAATTGAAATTTATATATTTTTTGATTTTTTTGATAAATCAAATTTAACATTTCCTGCGCACTTGAAAACTTAATAAATACAAACTACTTTTCTCTGTTAACTTGACACACTTCCTTGACTGAAACATTCCTTGAGGGTACAATAATTAATCACCTTTTGTTCTATTTGCGAATCTCTTACTGGCTCTCAGTGTGAAATTTTTACTCGTCGTTCACATAATAAATGCCACCCTCGTCGAGCGTTAACGAACCTTCGCGCAGATCTTCGAGTGCGAAATGTACGAGTTATTGCTCGCTGTTGAAGTCACGCCGAATCGTGCGGCCTACGTCGACACGAGGCAAAAGACCGAAAGATACTCGCAAGCTCGCATTAAGTCCGTTCTCTCCTCTGTTTTCTTTTGTCTCGGCCTCCCCGCCTCTCTCGTTGTCTTTTCTCGTCGACAAGCACGGGCCTGCATCACGTCGAGAGTAAGAGGCGCGATCTCGTAATTATTACGTCGTGAAGGATGGGAAGTGACGCGATGATTACCGCCGTTGCCAGCCTCCTTGAAGCCCCTGATGCACCGCTCTCTTACTCCGGTTCTATTTTCTTTATTTATCGCCAGGTTCCACTCGTGCGCCATACTTCGTACACGATTTGATGACGAGGATGTCGAGTCGCGCGTCGAAACACGTTTCTCGTAAACCATGTAATACATGACGCGTGCATTTATGAAGAATAGAATGAGAAATTTTTTTCTCAAGTTAGAACAAGTTATAACATGATAGTAATTAAGATTTAATTGGTATGACGATGATGTAATGCCTAACAGCTTTCATTCGAAGTTTATAAATAGTTATATGCTCTATTCACGCACACACACACACACACACACACACACACACACACACACACACACACGCGCGCGCGCGCGCGCGCGCACGCGCTACATAGAGAATATCTATGACATTGTGATTGAACTTGCAAGAGTATCAAATGATTTTATCGTCGGAAACATGCTTGAGCGATCAAGGGAGATTAGATTCAAATCTAATTTAAAACCTCGGCTTTCATTGCGACCGGAAATACGCTACAAGTTATCCGATACAAAATATAAAGTACGAGAAGAGATCGACCCAGCGAATCATGCAACAGTGTAAAAGTGCTGTCATAGTCCTGACAGGGTCAATTATCCCCACCGTCGACCGCCGCCATTCTCGACGTTAATTGTCGAGCGGTATAACGTAGCACGACATACCGGCAGCGCAGGCGCCACAATAAAAAGAAGAGCAAACGAAGAGTGCGTCCTCCTCGCACGATAGGATGCACCCAGCCGCCATTTTGGTGGCGGTGCAACAGAGGCGTAATAACTGCGGGAATTCATGGTAATGGCGATAATGCGAGCCGGACGGGGTCGGCGGGACGGAAGAGGATAGGGGCGAGGCCCTTGAGGAGGCCCATCGAAGGAGTGGGGAAACACCGCGTGTCATGATGCAGAAACTTGCGTATGTTTCGTGCGTACATGCGAACACCGATCCCGAAAGAAAGAATCATGAGAGCGGGACCGGCGTGTTTCTGATTGGTCGGGGCACATCAACCGGATGTGAAGGTCGGCCTATACGTTAGGGCAAAGCATCCGAGAATTATCCCTTACAGTTTACACGTTACGATAGGAAACGTATAGGGAGGTCTGACGAATTCTTTTGTAGTCGACAATTGTTATCGTTACAATGCACTTATATTAATATTGTAATCCTTCAGTTTAAAATCAAGAACAAACAAATATATATGATTAGTATATAAATAATATATTTGGGGGGCAACTTTCGTTATAAAAAAACGGAAACAATTTTAGCAATGTCTGTTACAATAATTAATGCTACTACAAATGAGAGACAAGAAATGAGTAAGAAAAGATAAGAAAATACGGCATGAAATTTTCAACGATGTTCCGGCAATCTTCTGTAATATCTACTGCGGTTTTAATATTTTTCAATTTGTTTCTGTCTCTTGTATAGCAGCATTATCATTTTCTGTTTCTTTTAGCATGTAATTATACATGAAAAAATAATATAATATTATCTACGATTATGTAAAACTGTATATTGAATGCATTTTGCACTCTCATAATTAAGATGTGACAAAAATCACGACAAAAGAGATAAAAAACACAGTATGCTGTTGTACCTTTACTAATCATTACGTTTAATGAACGTGCTTAAGACGATCACCTCGTGTGCTTGTAATAATGATCTCTCTCATCATCGCATCGACATTTATCTTGTGTTCAACCCTTGATTTGGAGCAATTTCGAATAATGAAAATCCTCATATATAATACTTCCTGTGTGTAGCAGGTAGAGTGAGAAATAAAGATGTTTGAAAAGTTCGCAAGCCAAGTCGTAGTATGTGTACAGGTATTCTTATAAAATGTATCACACTGTTACGTAATTAACGTACACACGTTAAATTTAACTTTTCAATAAAAAAAATCTTCTTTGTTTAATTTATATTTATCCTTTTTTTAACGAAACTATATTAGAATAATACATGAAATAATAATTATATATGACATAATGATAATTAGAAGAGAATCTGTGTATGTGTGTGTTTTGAACGCCCTTCATTAGGGTGTCTAGAAGAATAAGAATTTCACAGTTTCGTTACAATGAACCTTCGTTGACGTTTATTCGAGAGGGATCTCCCCAAATCCTGAAGCACGTACTAGACTGGAAAAGCTGTTTGACGAATAAATACGTTGCAAACACAGTCGAGTGTGTATACGAGGAATAACTCTCGGTCTTGATGTGGACAGATGTATGGCTCGAAAGAACACTCGTCTTTTGAGAACTACTAGCTGAAGTGATGACAAGAAAAACTGACAGAGCTTAGTAAATGACAAACGCCATATTGAAGCGAACGTATTTTGATAGTACTTCTACTCGTGCCTGATAGAAACCCCTTGAATTGCGATTAAGTGATGTTAATATGGAACAATTAAAACGTTTGAATAAAATTCATATTTAAAAGTTATGAGAAATTAAACATATTTATTTTTTAGTGTCGAAATTTTATTTAAATATCAATAGTTTGAAAAGAATTAATTTCTCGTGATTTTTTTCTTGTGAATGTGTAATCTTATAATTAGTGTATCACAGGACTTTATTTTTAAAGATATAATTTTATTTTATATATTTTTTATGTCTATATATCAGCTTTTATAAAAGCGGATTTTAAAAATCAAATCCTTGCTTCTGTTTACACTTGTATAACAAATAGTTAAATTAAAATTAACTAGTACATCATCTGAACAAAGAAATATGATAGCATTCATATTACGAGAAATGTAAGACTTACCAAGGGTGCCATCCAGAGAAAAAGAATGCCTGTCGTTCCTCCATGCCCACGAACATAAATCGCAAGTAGTGAGTCCATCGGTAGCGATGCTCTCTTCGGGTAGATAAGGTGGTCTAGGTGGCGGGGGTACAAAGCTTCCAATAACAGCCCACAAGGAATCGACGTCGTTGCCGACGCCGGTGTAATACAACAATTCTTCCTCGGCGACACCGGCGAACCAGTCCATATCGTTTACACTAGGATGGACTGTGTTCGTACTTGTCGTGGTTGAACCAGTGACCGTGACCTAAAAAATAATACAATTGGTCAATACAAATTCATAATATTAAAGCATGTTTAAAGACGTAGGTAAAAACTGTGTTTCTTACTCTTTCGATTTTAATGAAAAATTATCTTTAATTAGACATAAAAATCTTGTAATTATATAATGCACGATATATTTTCATGTATATGCAATTGAACATATATTTATGTTATAACCAATTATCTTACGTTTCTTTAATTTAAATAATAAAAATTTGAGAAATCATCTTTACGTAGATATTTTAATTTTATGAAAAAGTTTTTCTATTTTAATTATATTTAATTTTAATTATATATATTTTGGAAATTTCGCAACGTTTTTAATCATATCCATTAATTAATTTTATAGAATAAATTTGAGCGCAATCTATTACTAATAATTTATTAGATATAATGTGTTTATATTTTGCTAGTCTATATGTCTCTCAATGCGCTTTGACAGTCCCAAGTAAACACAACTAATGGAACCTTGCTATCTCTGCGTGAGTTGCAGATAAAGAATCGAATGCATCCAGTCCGTCCTCTGGTACATCGGTACATGTTTCAGGAAATGGTGGAACAAACAGACGTTAAAATCAAAAAGTGAGGAACAAAGTCGGCGTATTTCTGAACATTTTTCTTGCTTGAAACAGGGGAACACCGGATGAAGCGGGTCTTCGCAAAGAGATGTTCAGTATCCTAACTCTTACGACAAATACTGAAAAACTATATAGGCAGTAGCAAACAAACGTGCCTTCTTTCTTTCTCTCGCTCTTTTAAATCGCTTTCTGCATCTCGTACAAAAATTTAATGAAGAGACTTACAAACACATAGCAACTAGACGTCTGTACGTTAATTAAGGAAATAAATTATGTAAATCTAGTAAATATATTCTCCAAGAAAAAGTAGAAGATAACGAGAATTACAAACATGTACGAATTTCTTTATTTTGATATAAATATAAATTAATGAGAGGATTAATTGTTTCACCTTTGGATAAATTATGTGGTATTTACTCATCACTAATGGATAAAAGAGGAAGCGAATAAACTAAGATAAGAACTATTTTTCGAAAGGTGGAACAACTTAAAACTTGTGTATGTTGTCTGATAAGTTTATTTCAATATAATGTACAAGAAGCTTATATCATTTAATTTATTGATTCCAAAATATTTGAAGTGTACATATTTTTTCCATAAGTAATAAATATGCATTTGAGATCATAACGTAATCGCACGGTTAGCAGAGATAATCAAGAAAATTGAGAAATACTGTAACTGTGTACAGCATTGAATATATTCGAGTGTATAGCATGAAAAAAAAAAATAATATATATATATATATATATTTCTTCATATATCTGCGTAGATCATCAAACAGTAATTATTTCGAAAGATGATGATTTTGTAAGACAAAATTACATCTTTCTTTATTGCCGTAAGATAAAAAATTTAATGGAGAATTTGTCGAATCATTATTCGTAAACTTTCCATGCTGATATTTTCGGTATCGTAATTATAATGATTGAAATACAGAAATATTAGAGAGATATTAGATAAACGTATGGCTTTCTTTTTTGCTTGTTTGATTACCATAATTGCAGTATGTTTATTTAAAAATGTATTTCTTTGCGAACGGAGATCATATGCAACTTGGAATTAATGACTTTATCCATTCGTTGCCACGAGGCATTCCAATGTGAACCGCATATCAATCTAAGATGCGCAATCAGATATTCAAACGGAATAATACATTCGTGGTTTTAGAAATTAGTATTAGAGATAAATGTAGTTCGTTAAGAACGAAATATTATCTTGCCTAATAGTGCCTTTAATGTGCTTTTATAAATTATTATGCAACTTTCTTCTTAATGGAGTACTACAAGAGTTTTGTAAAAAAAATATAATGTTAAAATTAAAACTAATATATTTCAATCTTAATTTATACTTCTTTAATAAGAAAATAATTGTAAATAATTGTATATAATAATTAGATGAAAATGAAGTATATCAATTGAATACAAAAAAATTTTAAGGAGATCCTAAAGTGATAAAATTATCAACATTACAGATTAAAAAGTAGTTCTTCGAATTGGCTGTACAAGTTGCAAAATACCTTTTATACAATTAAAATATGCATAAAAAATGCGAGAAAAGATTACCCCAGCAAATCCTTTAGTTATACCTACTTATATTCAACCTGAATGATACTTTCTTTTGCCTATGCTATTCTCCGATCTATTCCTAATAAACTTGGGGGAATAATTGCTCTGACTATATCAATTCTAATTTTATACACTCTTCCTTTTTCTTCTAAATCTATCTATACTAATCCCTCATCTATAAATCTAAAAATTATAATGATAATATAATAATTTTTTTATTTTTTTCCAAATCGATTATCTTGCATCTTTTTTTGTATTTTAATTGTGTAAAAGGATTTTACAATCTATACAGCCAATTCGGAGAACTTTCTAATCTGTAATATTGATAATTCTGTCGCTTTTGGAACCCCTTAAATCTATCTGCAAAATATAACAAAATATAACTACTATTAAGTACACATTAAAGATATGGAACGATTTTAGTGTTCGGTCGTCACGCTTTAAAGGATTAAAAAGATTGAAAAGCATAGAAACAATGCTCCGCGAAGCGTTCCCCTCCATTGAATTCCATTAGATTCGGATCTGATCGAACGATCGAACGAAATAATCTCCCCATGAAGGGATCCATTTGAGTGCTCACGATGGTTCTTCATATCCGATGTTCTCGTCACCGGTAGGTAGAAGGCCCAACGGTTTGCGTATCATCGACGGGATTGGGAGAGTCACTGTGTTTATTCTCCTCCCCGTTCTTTGTCATGGCTTTTCCACGGCGTGGCGGCGGTGAGATAGTTGCGGTGAAGATTCGACTGCAGGCAGGATGCGTCCTTGTATCCCCACGGAAGGTGGGATGCTTTTGTGGCATGCGGAGGAGACTCGTAGTCGGGATTGCGGATAGGAACCCGGGTGAAGCACTGAGGCTCTCCGCTTGGCGCACAATAGCACGCATTGATCGGCTTAATTACCGTGATATCGGCGTAATTAAAGCCCCGTTGTGTTGGGACCCATTCTACGAAGGCGTCGAAGTAACCCGTGACTCGACTCCCGGCGTCAGGATTCTCGCATTCTCTCCGTCTCTCTTTTCGATTCCTTCGTACGATTCTCGTCAAGGCCCCTCTGTCACTTCCCCGCGTTCCTCGGCAACGCTTTGTTAATAAGCCATTATCCGGCCGGCGACGCACCTTCGGCGGATCAGCGAGGCGCGCGTTCAATCGCGTGGTGCTTTTAAAGAAGCTCGGCTTGTAGAGGCCAGTGGAGAAATTACAAAGGCAATCTTATTCGCGGCGTGTGCGGGACCATCCAAGTAGAGTCAATTTTTCAAGTGGGCACATTTCCGCTCACTTGAGTGAATGTATTGCAATTTGATATCGAGAAAAGAGACGAAAGATTACGCCCATATATAATGATGAACGATATTGGAAAAAGCTTTGCCTTATATTTTTCTCTATGTTTATCTTTTCTTATAATTTTATACTTGATAACATTTTTTATCAGCTTTTTGAAACCTAACTTTTATCATATTTTCTAATATTAAATTTAAATAATTGTTATATTAATATCATTACTTTTAATTCTATTAATATGTATGTATGTTATTTAATATGGCTTATATATTTTGATCATCCTGTACGTTAAACAATATCTTGAGACAATTAAGAATCAGCAAACTATCACGCGATTATCCTTTCCGGATTTCTAACGTGGCGTCATAAATTTTTTGTGTGATACTGCATTATCTGTGCGCATTTGCATCATTTGGATTCAAGGCCAAAATCAAAGTATCGTGTGTTATCTTTCTAGATTGACTGTGAAAAGAAGAACCATAGCCGAAGACTGTAGTCAATCTCGACGTTGTGATCGCTTTAGATTTAAGGTTAGTGACACGAAAACCAGTTTACATTTCTCGTCATTGACGACATGCAACGATATTCACATTTATGACTAATCGGTTCGTTATATATTGTACGATAATACTTCCTATATGACATGCATAATTTCACAAATATTTTATAAATATCCACGTCCGTATTAGCTAATTAAATATTAAAAAATAGGAATCGTCCCATTAATTTATGCAACATTTGATGCATGACTTTAATAAGGACTGATTCAAAGTGTTAGCTATCTTCGAGCTATTACTTTCCGATCTTATCAGCTATGCTCGTTATATTCGAAGGAAACATCTCGTTATAATTACGAGGCGTTGGCGTTTACGAGCGAAAAGAGATGAAGCCTTGTTAACTTTAACATCCTGTTCAACTGCTCTGTCCTTTCTGGACAAGCGTGATTCAACCCTTTAGAAGATTTGTTAACTCGAACTTTGTTCGCTAACGCGAATTTGTGCATTACGTTTTGATATGAACAATTGTTTTTATCCATCATATATTATCGAAATTATTTAAGTATCCATTTGTGATTGAATTTGTGAAAATATTCTTTTTACTTGATTAAAAAATTATTATCGTAAAATGAAATAAAAAACAACATAAACTGTTTGAAAATTAGGATAGGATAAAATCAAAGTATTAAACATTAATAGATGTTACATAATTAGCATTTAAATGTTTGTGTAAATATTATTCACAATGATTGAAACATAACTTTTACGCGATGGGAATATAAGAAACGTCGCATTCAAAGGGTCGACATTCAGAATGCGACAAAAATAATAGAGTCTGTCTCAAATTTCCATTGTTAAAGTAGATCTAAGATTCTTCCGACATTTCGGTTGCGATTCACACCATTGTCCCCTATGGCTCCTTTCTAACATTCTTCTTTCCATCGTCTTCGAATATATCTTAGAGCTCGCACTGCGGAATTCGCGCCCTGTTTCTATCGAACCGCTGCCGCCGCCTCTCGACGTGTTTCGTCGGATTGCACGCATTTGCAATTCTGACACATTTGGCGGTGAAGTATAATACAGTGCACGCTGGTGAATCTGCTCTCCTCGAGACAAAGACAAAAGGAGAAGGATATCCCCATGAGCTACGTGGCGGGAACGTTGGAATATCAAATGATTCGTAGAAACCTCCCTGGTCTATCTCACATCGTCTCTTCGTCTTCGATCCCGTTCTCTCCGTCGTCATTGACGTTGTTTCGTGATCCTCGTGCCCCCCGTGAATTTTCGGCGCTTCTTGGCGCAAGGCGGGAGGATGAGTCCCACCTTTCCCTCTCTTTTCCCCTCTCGCTAAGTTTGAGAGGTCGTTAAAGATGGGTTCGAGGTCCAGGGCCGTATATAACGGATAATTGACAGCCGTGCCGGAGCCGCCGTTTGCTTTGCATGGACATTGAATTCGCGTGGATGGACGTACGGCCGAAAGGAGACGAGAGGCGGTGCGACGTGAGGTTACGAAATTCGACCAACCGGTCGAACGGAACCGCGAGAGAGCATGAGACGTGACGTTCAGCCAGAAGGAAGTGGAGGGCAAATACTTGTGCTCGCTCAATGGACTCGTAAATTCTTCAATTCTGATGTTCGGAAAGGCACAAACGCGATCGTGACACGGTACTTTCTTCCTCGCGAGGGGCAATCTCATTTCGGCTTAATTGCAGCCCGATGTAGCGGTACTTTAGCAATTATCTATACATTATCGAAAAAAGATAAAACACGAGACCTGTACCCCGATTCAATAACTCTTAACTACAAATTGATACTGTTGTTGCGTAAATATTATATATGGTAAAAAAAACTGTGCAACATACCGTTAAGAGTTATAGAATCGGAATATTGGGATAAGAAATTAAAAATGTGGAACTGTGAAAAAATATAATTCTTTTTCAAGAAAAAGAATAATAGAAATTTTAGATTTGCGCAAGGCAACAATAATTTTATAATTTGTATAAAATATGTTTTTTTCTTCCATCTGTTCTATTACTTTATAAAGATAACGAAGCATTTCTTATTTGTACGATACATATGAAGGTAATCAATAGGAATTCAATTATGTAATCATAGTATCTATCTGAAGTGTCATGTATAGCATTTGCATATCGTATTTCTTTATTAAATAGTTGGAGTTCTGATAAGGCTAAATAAGACATAAAGTTACTGGTTTAATCGAGTTCTTTCTAAATCATATACGAAACTACTATAAAGTTACAGAACTAGTAATGGACACTTGCGAAACCGATGCCATACGCAATATACAATTTTGCGAAGAGTTATACGTTTTCAATGCACATGCATTGTTATTATCGGTGATTTAACGAATATGCCTAACACGCCCGATAATTGAGAGGGCAATTTAAACGGACAGACAAATGCGACAAAATTATAAAGATCCGTTCCGTGTTGCGTATATACGCACTCTTGTATGTACGAGGCGAGAGTCGCGATACATAAACGTGCGGTTACGCGAATCGCAAGTGGAGCGTTCGTAATGCCCGTGAAAGTATATGAAGTCTCCTTTAAATTATGCCGCAAATTACTATCTCCCGCTGTTCGCTGTGTGCCGCGACCCCACGCGTGCCACGCAATAGCACGCAACACCCTCACGCATTAAGAGAGCTAATGAACTTCTCAGAGTATATTTCAGCTGACCGTACATTTTTCTTCGATGCGTTCCACGTCGTTACGAAGACAACAGCGATGATGATTTTCACATCCGAGCGGCTTTTTATTGAACCGCGCGCAGTCGACACGTAGGAGTACTCACGCGTGTATGCACGCACGCGCGAAGAATATTAACGCTCGTGATTACGCCAGGACACGACGGACCTTTAATGCTTATCCTCCTCTCGCCAGTGAAATGCGATTTGCGAAGGCTCTTTAATCAAGTGACTTTATTATATGTTTATGTCACTATATTTACCTTCTCCTAGTTATTCACGCATGAAATGCTAATATAAGACACGTATTATTACTTAGGAATTTAATAACTATACTTGATGCATGGTAAATTATTTAATTATCTACTCGCGACTGAAGTTATTTATTTGCTTAAAATAGAAGACAGATTTTTCCTTTTATTAATTACTTCTAATTCTATGAACAGTTAAGCACCTATAATAATCATTTGCGTTCATATCAATTAAAAGAAAATATTTTATGTCTTATCGTATGTTTCTTATAAACATTTTTGACTAACAATAAATTTTTAACTTTCATAATTCCTTTTAATAATTTTTATATAATTGACATGTTTTCTTTTTCTTCGACGAGAGGGAGAGGGGGAGGAGAAAGGGGGAGGGGGAGGGAGGAGAGAGAGAGAGAGAGATAGACTTGATGCGACAATATATTCAAACATAAATATACTTGTGATTTTTGTGAAAATATCTTCCATTGCAATTTTATTATTATATATCAGGAGAGAAGGAGTTTAGATTTGAATGTCTGATGTCTGAAATTAATTTCTGGTTTTATGACTCGAGAGATAGATAAAACCATAATCAACGTCGAAATCTATTTCGTTCGCTTTCTTGCCTTGAAGAAAGGAAGCGAACAAACAAAAATGACTTGTCAAAAGATACTTTAATCCTCCCTAAGAACTGGGTGATCGATCTAAAACGGCCAACAAGCTCTACGGGTTCTGTTGACTTGCAGGGACGTACTTGCTATTTTCCGAACCTGTTTCTTCTAGTTTGTGCTTCTTCTTATCTTTTTTCTTCGTAGCGACTCGCGTTAAAATCTTGTTCTCATTTGATTTGTATTAGTATTGGGGACGAGATAAAATCCGGTGGCGGATTAGCCCCGGTAATAGCATCGATACTAAACCAGTCAGAACCGGCTTGATGTCATAATATTATGGTACGTGCTGATGTTAGTGGTGTCGTGTGACGCGAGAACTTCCCTTTCATTGGATGACAATGTTAGTGTAGTTGAAAACCGACATGTATGGTAGTGAAGCAACAATGTTAAATCGTCATAGACTTTCATTGCCCGAGACAGAAAAAAAATTTTTTTAAATAGAAATCGAAATAAAATTATTTGTTCTACAAATAAAATATTTATTGTGCTAACAAGGAGACGATTAATTCAATGAGCAGGAATTAATTGTAATAGGGACAATAGGCCCGAATGTAGAAGAACGGAAGATATGAAAGCGCATGCGAATCTGCTATCCCATTAATTTTCTGGGAGAGCGAGCACAGAACTTGCCGATAATGAGTTAACGTGGGATCGAGGATCTCGTTTATCTTCGTCTTTCGCTTTAAACTCTCTCGCGTGCATCCGCGATCGAACTTGATGAACGTTCTATGACTTATCTCTGTCCATCTGACCAAAGTCGATTGTAGAAGCAGAAATAATCAGGAGAGGAAACAATGACGCTGAACTGAATGAGGAAAAGATACTAAGCAGTATATAGTAGACACCGCGACTACTTTGTCTGTCTGTACGCGTTGAATCATCCGGTTTCCTTTCACGAGTCGATGGCAGCCGTTCCCGCATCAAGGCCTGTGGTCTCCTCTGAGCATAATGACTCAATCCACGATCCACCTTGCCCCCACCCTCACCGTGATCACGAGGATCTCTCTCTCTCTC